>NW_027362916.1:3332500-3530000 GCF_046119375.1 Phyllobates terribilis
ATTTGGTATCGCTGCGTTTGTAAAAGTCAGATCCATCAAAATATAAAATAAATGAATCCATTTAGTAAACGGCGTAACTAGAACATTACATAAAATGCCAGAATTACAGATTTTCAGTCGTTGCAACAAGAAAAAAATATATAATAACAGACAATCAAAACATTGTATATACCCCAAAATGATATCAATATAACCATCAGTTTGTGGTGCAAAAAAACAGAACTCACGCAGCCGCATTCCCGAAACATGAAAACGCCGCGGCTTTCAGATCTCGGAAAGTGGCGACACAAGCAAATTATTTTTCATCACTTAAATATAAATGATATAAATCGTCACTTAAGTAGAAGAGATGAAGCTTTACTACCTCCTGCTCCAGCACTTCACCGCTGCCGCTGATCTTTAGTCACTGGCTTCAAGGGTGACATCATGACTGCAGCTCTGCAGCCAATCACTTGGCTCAGTGGCCCACGCTGACAGAGCTTCTAAGCTCAGTGATTGGCTGCAGCAATGATGTGTGCTGAAGTTGAGCCATCACCCCTGCAGCCTGTCACAATAGACCACAGGCAGCGCTGAAGATCCAGAGCTGGAGCAGCAGGAGAAAGTAAAGCTCGGTGTGTTTTCTCTACCACTGGGAACCTCCTATATATTACATAAAAACATTCCTGAAAACCCCTTTAATCTGACTTTATAGAAAAAGTCTATATCCGGCTACTGTCCTCCCCTCATGAATCACAAAATATGCCAAGTGTGAACAGCTCCTGTCCCCAAATGAGGACTTGCAGGCGATCAGTTGATAGTCGGGGGTCTGGCAGTCAACCCCCTCAGCAATCAGCTGTGTTTTGCTGGACGTAGTGCCCTCTCCAGGACACATGTGGTATTACATGGTGCTCTTTCAGAATAATATGTAATATGTAATACATGATATCTTGAAGTCTTCCAGAAGAAGATATTGGCAGACAGGTAATGACTTATTACCTACCAGCCATTGTCTCCTTTATCACTCGCTAGTTCTTATACACATTTGGATGATCTCTCATCTTCGTTGGAAGCCGTATTAGGAACCTCCATCGCAGATTTTATCATACAGGACGAGTTCTCAACCAACAGCTATTTGGCCATTGTTCACATGACGTAAGCCTATGTTATATACAGCAATATGCAGCAGGATACACAAGATCCAGGGAAATATCCGATCGCCAGAAATGGGGTCAGGAATGGTATGTGTGGCCTTCTCATCCCCCCAATTCTGGTATGCATGGCCCCCTCATCCCCCAATACTGGTATGCATAGCCCCCTCATCCCCCAATCCTGGTATGTATGGCCCCCTCATCCCCCAATCCTGGTATGCATAGCCCCCTCATCCCCCAATCCTGGTATGTATGGCCTCCTCACCCCCCAATCCTGGTATGTGTGGCCCCATCACTGCACACACAAAAAATAAACATTTATACTCACCTTCCTTCCTCACCTCTGCTCCAGAGCTGCTGTGTTCTGTCTGCCAGCAGCTCATGTTGGTATCTGAGCAGCGCGCGCTCTCAGTTGCCTAGGTGAGCTACTGATGCTGCCAGCATATTCACTCCTCTCGGGACTATGAGCGTTGACAAGCGTGAATATGCATTCTCTTTAGTAGCGGGCACTGTAAGCAGGAGCCACGGCTCAGCGCTCCTCCGTGCCCGCTACTAAAGAGAATGAATATTCCCTCTTCTCCACGCCCATGGAAGTGGAGAAGAGGGAATATTCATGTCCCTTTAGCAGTGGGCACACGTGGTAGCTACAGCAGCCGCTACTGCGTGTGCCCGCTCCTCCGCCGCCGCAACCTCCCACCCCCCCCAATACTCACCTATCCTCCTCGCTCCCCCGAGGCTCACGGGCCCCATAGCAGTGGTGTGGCCTGCCACCATTGGCGGTACGCCACTGATTATGGCTTACAGCCAATGAAATCACAAAAGTCATTATCTCAGTAAATTAAAATACTTCATAACATCAGCTTGAAAAATGTTTTTAAAATCCGAAATGTTGTCCTACTGAAATGTATGTTCAGTAAATGCACTCAATACTTGGTCAGGGCTCCTTTTGCATCAATTACTGCATAGTGCGGCGTGGCATGGAGGCGATCAGCCTGTGGCACTGCTGAGGTGGAAGCCCAGGTGGCTTTGATAACAGCCTTCAGCTCGACAGCATTGTTGGGTCTGGTGTCTCATCTTCCTCTTGACAATACCCCATAGTTTCTCTATGGGGTTAAGTTCAGGTGAATTTGCTGGCCAATTAAGCAGAGTGATGCTGTTGTTTTTAAACCAGGTATTGGTACTTTTAGCAGTGTGGACAGGGGCCAAGTCCTCCTGGAGAATGAAATTTCCATCTCCAAAAAGCTTGCCGGCAGAGGGAAGCATGAAGTGCTGTAAAATGTCCTGGTAGACGGCTGCGCTGACTTTGGTCATAAATATGATAGATTTTATACTCCCTGGACTCCTTTGATGGTCTTTTACCCTGCGGGGTTTTCTTTCATATATGGACTCGCTGTGTGGTGGTGATGGTAGAGGACATTGTGTAGCGGGATCATTTTGGCCTTGTATAGTAGTAATTTTGGGAATATTGGTCTTCGTATAGTGTATTTTAGATTAGTAACAGTGGTATACTGTAATTATATATGTATAAATCCTCTTTTAAGTGGCAGGGAGGTTATATGGGGAAACATGTACTTTGGGGCTGGGGTCCCTGATCTCTTAGGACCCCAGCAACGCTCCTGCACTGGGGAAAAGCAGGGTCTGGAGGCCACTTTAATATGATCATTTTACGGATATGACGCCAAAGAAACTAATGAAGTGCTTTGCAAAGTGCCATAATTAAAAAATAAAATGGAACCATTTTACAAGACCCGTAGCGTCTCCATTTTTCGGGATCTGGGGCCGGGTTTATTTTTTGCACGCCGAGCTGAAGTTTTTATTGATACCATTTTGGGGTAGATCCGATGTTTTGATCACCCGTTATTGCATTTTATTGCAATATTGCGGCGACCAAAAAACGTAATTCTGGCGTTTAGAATTTTTTTCTCGTTACGCCGTTTACCGATTGGATTAATAATTTTTTTATATTGATAGATCGGGCGATTCTGAGCACGGCAATAGCAAATATGTGTATGTGGGTGGTATTTTTAGAATTTTATTCTGAATGGGGCGAAAGGGGGTGATTTAAACTTTTATATATTTTAAATTTTTTTTTATATTTTTAAAAACATTTTTTTTTTTTACACTTTTTGCTTGCTTCTATAGTCTCATTAGGAGGCTAGAAGCAGCAACTGTCCAATCACCTCTGCTACATACAGGGGATGAGCAGATCAGCTCTAGGTAGCAGAAATGCTCCTGTGCTATGAGCGCCGACCACTAGGTGGCGCTCATAGAGTCAGTACATGACAATCACTGGGGTCTGCTGCAGACCCATGGTTGTCATGCCCACCCATCAGTGACCCGCGATTACGTGACGGGGTCACCGATGGGCGGGGTAAGTGACGCGCTTCCGGCGCGGCGCTGTTAAATGCCGCTGTCAGAGATTGACAGTGTAACGGGTCTGGGAGGTGGAACCTCAGAGCAACTATACAAAGGGGCAGTCCTTGTAAGGAAGTGGGTGGCTACCAGGAAAGGCGGGCAGGTAGTCACGGCAAGTGACAGGGACAGTCTCTGGGTAGAAGGGCAGGAGGTCACGGCAAGTGACGGGGACAGTCTCTTGACAGGCGGATGGTCACGGCAAGTGACAGCAGGGTAAGAGTCTCTAGACAGGCAGGTGGTCACGGCAAGTGACAGCAGGATAAGAGTCTCTAGATAGGCTAGCAGGCAGGTAGCAGGTTAGCGCTCCCAGGTGAGCGGGCAAGAGTCTCTGGACAGGCAGGTGGTCACGGCAAGTGACGGCAGAGCCTCCAGGCACGCTAGCAGGCAGGTAGCAGGTGAGCGCTCCCAGGTGAGCGGGCAGGAGTCTCTGGACAGGCAGGTGGTCACGGCAAGTGACGGCAGAGCCTCCAGATAGGCTAGCAGGCAGGTAGCAGGTGAGTGCTCCCAGGCGAGCGGGCAAGAGTCTCTGGACAGGCAGGTGGTCACGGCAAGTGACGGCAGAGCCTCCAGGTACGCTAGCAGGCAGGTAGCAGGTGAGCGCTCCCAGGTGAGCGGGCAGGAGTCTCTGGACAGGCAGGTGGTCACGGCAAGTGACGGCAGAGCCTCCAGGTAGGCTAGCAGGCAGGTAGCAGGTGAGCGTTCCAAGGTGAGCGGGCAAGAGTCTCTGGACAGGCAGGTGGTCACGGCAAGTGACGGCAGAGCCTCCAGGTAGGCTAGCAGGCAGGTAGCAGGTGAGCGCTCCCAGGTGAGCGGGCAGGAGTCTCTGGACAGGCAGGTGGTCACGGCAAGTGACGGCAGAGCCTCCAGGTAGGCTAGCAGGCAGGTAGCTGGTGAGCGCTCCCAGGTGAGCGGGCGGGCAGATCCATAGACAGACTAACAGGTGTTGGAAGGCAGACTGTCGGACCGCAGGAATGCAAGCAGATAGACAGGAATCAGGTAGGTATCAAGCAGAGATCTGGCAGGTAACTGGCAGGTATCTGGTAACGGGACCTGAGGGCTGAAGCAGAGTTGAAAGGCTTTTCAACAACATCGCTCGGGCACCTCCATTTTGGAGGAGGTGCCTTATATATGGTGAGGTCCTCCGGCCATTGGCCGGGGACTCCTTAGGACGGTGCGCGCGGCCCCTTTAAGAGAGGGAGAGCGCGCGCGCGCGTGCCCTAAGCACAGAGGCCGGGAAGCAGCGCGCGCTGCCAGCAGAGCGGGAGGAAGCTGCCGGGCACGGAGCGGAGAGGTGAGGGGAACGGCGTCCCTGCCTAGCAGGAGGCAGGGACGCCGACGCTACAGACAGCAGCATTTAACATGTTAACAGCCGCAAGTGGATCGCGATTCCACCCGCGGCTGTTGGGGGCACATGTCAGCTGTATAAATCACGGTTTTAGGCACTGGTCTTGTAGTGTGGTATTGGTCTGCGACCAAGTGTGAATAGGTTCAACAAAACACAGCTGGCAGACTTTAAATGGAGGGTAATATTTGGCACGCTCCACAAAATGTCACGATTATTAGGTAAGGTGTGTATAGGAAAATGTTATTTAAGGAAATAAAATGTACATTTTATTGGGGATTCCACCGCAGTCAGTGATTTTAGTCCAGTGTTATCCTGTAACTCACATAGCAGTAGAAGACAAAGACAGAAACACAATACACAAATAACGGTAAAGTTTTAAATATTAGAGTTAGGACTGTCCCATAAGGGTCACCGTTACGAGGCGGGATGGCTTTCGCATTATTTAGATCAAAATTATGTTAACTAAGTACGCTTTATTATTTTCATGCACTATTGCGATTTATTTATTTACTGCAGGGTGTTTGAGTATTGTATTTCTGTCTTAGTTTTTTTCTGGTTAGTGGCCATGTGTGAACATGCTCTTACATGCTGCATGCACGACAATTTAAATTCCAGTTCAGGTCTCGAGGTTTTTTTCATATAGCAGTAGGTTATATGGATTAAAATAAAGGTTCATTTAAATAGCTGTCATGAATTATAACATGGGGCTGTGGGATATTTGCAGTCTGTGACTTTTTTGTTTAGTTATTTCCTGAAGTGTAAACTTGATACATAAAACAGCAGTGTCCGTTATGATGACATCACAAAGCACATGACAGCTCTGAGAACATGACATCATAGACCTCACATGACATCATAACTGCTACAGAATGTACAAAGTTCTATTCCTGAGCCATCTTGTGTCACAGCTTGAAGAGGACCAGTCCAGGTAAGTAGCTCATCACTGAACGCTGGGGATCGGCTCACATCGGAAAGGGAGGAGGACTGGCTGCACAGCATTGTGTCACAGCACAAACAGCAGAGTAGGATCAGGAAGAGATCTGCAGTGTGTGCTGTATGGACTGTGTCCTCATCCCCATGATATTTCCAGATGATTATTAGCTGCATTGTTTTCTTTCTTCCTGACCTTCCTCAAGGCTGTTCTGAGATCTGTGGAGTAACTATCATACGTCCGGCAATTATCAACTGAGAAGACTTTTTGGGATTCAGCAAGAAGGTAGGTGTGCGTGCATGTGAGTGTGTGTGTAGGCACAGCATTGAAGGTTTGCGTGACCCCAGATCTATAGGGAAGTGTGTCTGTGACCCCAGCACTACAAGGATGTGTGTCTGTGACCCCACCAATAAAGGGATGTGTGTCTGTGACCCCACCAATAACGGGATGTGGGCCTGTGACCCCACCAATAAAGGGATGTGTGTCTGTGACCCCACCAATAACGGGATGTGTGTCTGTGACCCCACCAATAAAGGGATGTGTGCCTGTGACCCCACCAATAAAGGGGTGGCAGTGTGATGGTTTGTGTGTCCCTGCACTAATGGGGTGTGTGTTTGTGTCCTCAACACTGCAGCACTGAAGGGGTGTGTGCACGTGTGTTTGGCACACATGTACATGTCTCCAGAAATGTAGCACTGAAGGGCTGTGTGTGTGGCCCCAGCACTGAAAGTGTGTGTCTGTGTCTGTTTGTGTGACCTCAGCACCAAAGGGATGTCTGTCTGTGATCCCAGAAATGAAGGGGTGTCTCTGTGACCCCATCAATAACGGGGTGGCTGTGTGATGGTTTGCGTGTCCATGCACTAATGGGGTGTGTGCTTGTTTCCTCAACACTGCAGCACTGAAGGGGTGTGTGCACGTGTGTTTGGCACACGTGTACATGTCTCCAGAAATGCAGCACCAAAGGGATGTGTGTCTGTGACCCCAGCAATGAAGGGGTGTGTCTCTATGGCCCCATCAATAAAAGGGGTGGTTGTGTGATGGTTTGTGTGTCCCTGCACTAATGGGGTGTGTGTTTGTGTCCTCAACACTGCAGCACTGAAGGGGTGTGTGCACGTGTGTTTGGTACAAGTGTACATGTACCCTGAAATGCAGCGCTGAAGGGCTATGTGTGTGGCCCCAGCACTGAAGGTGTGTGTCTGTGTCTGTTTGTGTGACCTCAGCACCAAAGGGATGTGTGTCTGTGACCCCGGCAATAAAGATGTGTGTCTAAATGGCCCCATCAATAACGGGGAGGCTGTGTGATGGTTTGCGTGTCCCTGCACTAATGGGGTGTGTGCTTGTTTCCTCATCACTGCAACACTGATGGGGTGTGTGCACGTGTGTTTGGCACATGTGTACATGTCCCCTGAAATGCAGCACTGAAGGGCTGTGTGTGTGGCTCCAGCACTGAAGGTGTGTGTCTGTGTCTGTTTGTGTGACCTCAGCACCAAAGGGATGTGTGTCTGTGACCCCAGCAATGAAGGGCTGTGTCTCTATGGCCCCATCAATAAAGGGGATGGCTGTGTGATGGTTTGTGTGTCCCTGCACTAATGGGGTGTGTGTTTGTGTCCTCAACACTGCAGCACTGAAGGGGTGTGTGCACGTGTGTTTGGCACACATGTACATGTCTCCAGAAATGCAACACTGAAGGGCTGTGTGTGTGGCCCCAGCACTGAAAGTGTGTGTCTGTGTCTGTTTGTGTGACCTCAGCACCAAAGGGATGTGTGTCTGTGATCCCAGAAATGAAGGGGTGTCTCTGTGACCCCATCAATAAAGGGGTGGATGTGTGATGGTTTGCGTGTCCCTGCACTAATGGGGTGTGTGCTTGTTTCCTCAACACTGCAGCACAAAAGGGGTGTGTGAACGTGTGTTTGGCACACGTGTACATGTGCCATTAAATGCAGCACTGAAGGGCTGTGTGTGTGGCCCCAGCACTGAAGGTGTGTGTCTGTTTGTGTGACCTCAGCACCAAAGGGATGTGTGTCTGTGACCCCACCAATGAAGGGGTGTGTCTCTATGGCCCCATCAATAAAAGGGATGGTTGTGTGATGGTTTGTGTGTCCCTGCACTAATGGGGTGTGTGTATGTGTCCTCAACACTGCAGCACTGAAGGGGTGTGTGCACATGTGTTTGGCACACATGAACATGTCCCCTGAAATGCAGCACTGAAGGGCTATGTGTGTGGCCCCAGCACTGAAGGTGTGTGTCTGTGTCTGTTTGTGTGACCTCAGCACCAAAGGGATGTGTGTCTGTGACCCCAGCAATAAAGATGTGTGTCTCTATGGCCCCATCAATTACGGGGAGGCTATGTGATGGTTTGCGTGTCCCTGCACTAATGGGGTGTGTGCTTGTTTCCTCATCACTGCAACACTGAAGGGGTGTGTGCACGTGTGTTTGGCACACGTGTACATGTCCCCTGAAATGCAGCACTGAAGGGCTATGTGTGTGGCCCCAGCACTGAAAGTGTGTGTCTGTGTCTGTTTGTGTGACCTCAGCACCAAAGGGATGTGTGTCTGTGACCCCGGCAATAAAGATGTGTCTAAATGGCCCCATCAATAAAGGGGAGGCTGTGTGATGGTTTGCGTGTCCCTGCACTAATGGGGTGTGTGCTTGTTTCCTCATCACTGCAACACTGAAGGGGTGTGTGCACGTGTGTTTGGCACACATGTACATGTCCCCTGAAATGCAGCACTGAAGGGCTGTGCGTATGGCTCCAGCACTGAAGGTGTGTGTCTGTGTCTGTTTGTGTGACCTCAGCACCAAAGGGATGTGTGTCTGTGACCCCAGCAATGAAGGGCTGTGTCTCTATGGCCCCATCAATAAAGGGGTGGCTGTGTGATGGTTTGTGTGTCCCTGCACTAATGGGGTGTGTGTTTGTGTCCTCAACACTGCAGCACTGAAGGGGTGTGTGCACGTGTGTTTGGCACACATGTACATGTCTCCAGAAATGCAACACTGAAGGGCTGTGTGTGTGGCCCCAGCACTGAAAGTGTGTGTCTGTGTCTGTTTGTGTGACCTCAGCACCAAAGGGATGTGTGTCTGTGATCCCAGAAATGAAGGGGTGTCTCTGTGACCCCATCAATAAAGGGGTGGATGTGTGATGGTTTGCGTGTCCCTGCACTAATGGGGTGTGTGCTTGTTTCCTCAACACTGCAGCACAGAAGGGGTGTGTGAACGTGTGTTTGGCACACGTGTACATGTCCCATGAAATGCAGCACTGAAGGGCTGTGTGTGTGGCCCCAGCACTGAAGGTGTGTGTCTGTGTCTGTTTGTGTGACCTCAGCACCAAAGGGATGTGTGTCTGTGACCCCAGCAATGAAGGGGTGTGTCTCTATGGCCCCATCAACAAAAGGGATGGTTGTGTGATGGTTTGTGTGTCCCTAGACTAATGGGGTGTGTATATGTGTCCTCAACACTGCAGCACTGAAGGGGTGTGTGCACGTGTGTTTGGCATACATGTACATGTCCCCTGAAATGAAGCACTGAAGGGCTATGTGTGTGGCCCCAGCACTGAAGGTGTGTGTCTGTGTCTGTTTGTGTGACCTCAGCACCAAAGGGATGTGTGTCTGTGACCCCAGCAATAAAGATGTGTGTCTCTATGGCCCCATCAATAACGGGGAGGCTGTCTGATGGTCTGCGTGTCCCTGCACTAATGGGGTGTGTGCTTGTTTCCTCATCACTGCAACACTGAAGGGGTGTGTGCACGTGTGTTTGGCACACATGTACATGTCCCCTGAAATGCACCACTGAAGGGCTGTTTGTGTGGCTCCAGCACTAAAGGAGTGTGTCTGTGTCTGTTTGTGTGACCTCAGCACCAAAGGGATGTGTGTCTGTGACCCCAGAAATGAAGGGGTGTCTATGTGACCCCATCAATAAAGGGGTGGATGTGTGATGGTTTGCGTGTCCCTGCACTAATGGGGTGTGTGTTTGTGTCCTCAACACTGCAGCACTGAAGGGGTGTGTGCACGTGTGTTTGGCACACGTGTACATGTCCCGTGAAATGCAGCACTGAAGGGCTGTGTGTGTGGCTCCAGCACTGAAGGCGTGTGTCTGTGTCTGTTTGTGTGACCTCAGCACCAAAGGGATGTGTGTCTGTGACCCCAGCAATGAAGGGGTGTGTCTCTATGGCCCCATCAATAAAAGGGGTGGTTGTGTGATGGTTTGCGTGTCCCTGCACTAATGGGGTGTGTGTTTGTGTCCTCAACACTGCAGCACTGAATGGATGTGTGCACGTGTGTTTGGCACAAGTGTACATGTCCCCTGAAATGCAGCACTGAAGGGCTGTGTGTGTGGCCCCAGCACTGAAGGTGTGTGTCTGTATCTGTTTGTGTGACCTCAGCACAAAAGGGATGTGTGTCTGTGATCCCATCAGTAAAGATGTGTGTCTCTATGGCCCCATCAATATCGGGGAGGCTGTGTGATGGTTTGCGTGTCCCTGCACTAATGGGGTGTGTGTTTGTGTCCTCAACACTGCAGCACTGAAGGGGTTTGTGCTCTCGTGTTTGGCACACGTGTACATGTCCCTTGAAATGCAGCACTGAAGGGCTGTGTGTGTGGCTCCAGCACTGAAGGTGGGTGTCTGTGTCTGTTTGTGTGACCTCAGCACCAAAGGGATGTGTGTCTGTGACCCCAGCAATGAAGGGCTGTGTCTCTATGGCCCCATCAATAACGGGGAGGTTGTGTGATGGTTTGTGTGTCCCTGCACTAATGGGGTGTGTGTTTGTGTCCCGAGCACTGCAGCACTGAAGGGGTGTGTGCACGTGTGTTTATTGTATGTGTATAGAGGTGAGTGTGTATTTGTGTCCGTTGTGTGTATGTATGTGTGTGTTGAGGTGAGTGTGTATGTGTGTGAATGTTCACGTATGTATTAAAGGTAACCCATCACTTCATTTCAGGCCCCTAAACCACCACCATTGTGAAATACCACTGTGTAATGAGTTTATAAAGATGCCCCTGTATAAATCATTCATTTCTGCATTGTGTAGACAATGAGCTTATAATGAACCAACAGTTCATACAAGGACATATTTATTATTCCGTTGGTGCCTTGGTGGTGATTTCATTCCCAGTCCCCTTAAAGGGTTATTTGGGACTTAAGAATTGATGACCTATCTGTAAGATAGCTCATCAGTATGAGATCGGAGGGTCTGACACCTGGCACCCCCACGATCAGCTGAAATCTGCTCCGGCAGGTACCAGACACATGATAAGCATACTTGATAGGACGCTGCTTCTGGTCTATAGGACGCACACAATACTGAGCAAGATTTTTTGTTGTTAAAAAGTGCGTCATATAGTCTAGAAAATACAGTTAATGACGGCCACTCTTTAACTAAGAAATGCATCTTAACTTATGAAGGACTATATCCGTCATAATTCTGCTCCCCGCATTTCTTGCAGGCTCACACGCCGAGTCTGCATCTTTCTCGGCAGATGATGGCTGTGTTATTCAGCAATCATATGCCTCTAACAGTCGCAGGTTGAGCGGAGCTCTGCCCACGACAGTTAGCCTATTAAATCTTGCTATCAGTGTGTGACAGCGGCATTTAATGTGCGCCAGCAGGGGGTGCACCATTCCATCTCTTCATTGGCGCACCCGTGAGTTGATCACTGAAGATCCCTGTGTCTGTCATCACTGGATTCCTGTGACAGCCAGCCTGTTGCTAGTGTTCATAGGAGACCGTGATCTCTGCTATATATAGCACTGCTGTATATAGCACAAGCAATCAGATGACTGCAGGTTCAAGCCCCCTAAAGAGACGAACAAATACAGTGAAAAGTAAAAAAAAATGAAAAAAGTATAAAAGTTCAAATCATCCCAGTTTTCCCCCATTAAAAATTAAGAAATATAAAACATTTTAAAAAATACACATATTTGGTATCGCTGCGTTTGTAAAAGTCAGATCCATCAAAATCTAAAATAAATTAATCCATTTAGTAAACGGCGTAACTAGAACATTACATAAAATGCCAGAATTACAGATTTTCAGTCGTTGCAACAAGAAAAAAATATCATTTTGCGGTATATACAATGTTTTGATTGTCTGTTATTATATATCAATATAACCATCAGTTTGTGGTGCAAAAAACCAGCCCTCACGCAGCCCCATTCCCGAAACATGAAAACGCCGCGGCTTTCAGATCTCGGAAACTGGCGACACAAGCAAATTATTTTTACAAATTTCTGAATTTTTTTTCATCACTTAAATATAAATCCTATAAATCGTCACTTAAGTAGAAGAGATGAAGCTTTACTACCTCCTGCTCCAGCTCCAGCACTTCACCGCTGCCGCTGATCTTTAGTCACTGGCTTCAAGGGTGACATCATGACTGCAGCTCTGCAGCCAATCACTTGGCTCAGTGGCCCATGCTGACAGAGCTTCTAAGCTCAGTGATTGGCTGCAGCAATGATGTGTGCTGAAGTTGAGCCATCACCCCTGCAGCCTGTCACAATAGAGCACAGGCAGCGCTGAAGATCCAGAGCTGGAGCAGCAGGAGAAAGTAAAGCTCTGTGTGTTTTCTCTACCACTGGGAACCTCCTATATATTACATAAAAACATTCCTGAAAACCCCTTTAATCTGACTTTATAGAAAAAGTCTATATCCGGCTACTGTCCCCCCCTCATGAATCACAAAATATGCCAAGTGTGAACAACTCCTGTCCCCAAATGAGGACTTGCAGGCGATCAGTTGATAGTCGGGGGTCCGGCAGTGAACACCCTCAGCAATCAGCTGTGTTTTGCTGGACGTAGTGGCCTCTCCAGGACACATGTGGTATTACACGGTGCTCTTTCAGAATAATATGTAATACATGATATCTTGAAGTCTTCCAGAAGAAGATATTGGCAGACAGGTAATGACTTATTACCTCCCAGCCATTGTCTCCTTTATCACTCGCTAGTTCTTATACACATTTGGATGATGTCACATCTTCGTTGGAAGCCGTATTAGGAACCTCCATCGCAGATTTTATCATACAGGACGAGTTCTCAGCCAACAGCTATTTGGCCATTGTTCACATGACGTAAGCCTATGTTATATACAGCAATATGCAGCAGGATACACGAGATCCAGGGAAATATCCGATCGCCAGAAATGGGGTCAGGAAGGAATTTTTTTCCCCCCTGAATCAGAATTCTTTTGGGGGGGTTTCTTTGCCTTCTTCTGGATCTTTGGGTCCCAATGACTCTCAGGTGGTCCCCAATGACCGCAGCTCGTTTTGTGGTCTCCACCGGGGCCAATCTGAGAGTGACTGTGACCATAGTTTAATTTCTTAAAGGACCAGTAATATTTTCATTACAATGTTGCTTATTGCTATTTCAATAAAAAAATTAATTATATATATATATTGTTTTGTGTGTTTTTTTCCTGGATTTCTCCTTACACAGTGAGAATGATAAGAGTAATCACAAAATATGGGGGCTCCATACACAGAGAGAACTCTGGTACCAAATTCCATGACAATTGTTCTGGGGTTCAGTCTGTGATGGAGCAGTAACATTGTATCCAGGACGTCGTACACACCATGCTGCAGAAAGAAGACTGAAGAACGGGACGCAGCCGCAGAATACAGGAGACACAGGGTCTTGTGTAACAGTAAAAAACAGGAAAGATGTTCAACAAGTGGCCGGGGGGCTCCAGGACCAAACCAGGAGGGAGGCCTCAGTCATCAGTGGCCAATATTCCCATGAAGTGGCCCACATTTACCAACCGTTCTGCAGCCACTCGTTTACCTTTCTCCAACACCTCCGTCGCTCCTTGCAGTTATTAGGCCACCACTGAAATGCTTTTCTGACTACACACAGACACGTACATAGAAACCGTGCATGCCGCCATCACCGGACACAACCAGAGTCCTGGTCCAGATCAGTGGCCTTTCCAATTCAAGTCTACTTGGGTTTAAACAAGGGTCCTGTCTCTAAGAGAACCATGTGCTTGCCACTTGGAACAGCAGTAATACAGTAACACCAGGTTAATATTCTTCGGGCACAGAGATGCACATACAGTGAACCCTCTTAAAAAGAAGAATTGGACTGACATTCCCTAAGCAATAAGTACCCACACAATTGGAGGGACAGATTGCTAGCCCTTGCTGCACCATGGTGTATGCCCAGTGGTGGCCACTCTAAGTCTAAGTTGGCTCTTCAGATTTCATGGTGATAAAGAACCTGAGGGCCATATACCTTCAAGAAAAAGATCTCATAAGGACACGTCGCCTTGAATTGTGAAGAACACAATAATGTTTTCCATACAATTCTATTGTGTTCTATTCAGGATATATTAAAAAAAAGTCTGGTCCTTAGAAGTTATAAAATGAGGTCAATACAACCTCAGGTGAAGAACAACACATCACAAATGACACCAGGTCATCGAATATTTACCAAAAAATAGACTTAAATGCAGAAACAGGGTGTGACAAATTAAAGGGGTTGTCCAATGAAAACAAGCTCCAATCTACAGGAACCTTCATCCCCTTTAGATTGGAACGGTGGTCC
This sequence comes from Phyllobates terribilis, assembly GCF_046119375.1. Lineage (NCBI taxonomy): Eukaryota > Metazoa > Chordata > Amphibia > Anura > Dendrobatidae > Phyllobates > Phyllobates terribilis. The sequence goes on from NW_027362916.1 coordinate 3,346,853, forward strand.
GCATGCTAAAATGCTGCTCCATTCATTCTATATGAGGCGGCCATGAAGTGCGCCCGACTTTTTTGGACCGATGAGACAGAGTGGCCTTACAGAGAAGGGTCCTTGGATTGGACGCCGAGTTACGGACCCCAAAGCAGCACTGAATATGATGTACTAGTGGGAGTCACAAGTGCAAGGGTTCAAGGGCGCCAGTAGTGGAAGACATAGTGCGCGAAACCGAAGAACAAGTAAGCAGACCTGCTGATCAGCACTGCAGTGCTGAGGCCGAGTTATGGCGAAATAGGGAGTGACAGTGCGCCTCACCAGTCCTGGAGTATATTACAGAGGAAGGATACTGTGTGGAAAATGCTTCATACTGTAAAGGACACGGCCAGAACACTTTGTGCCCCCCCGATATCCCTTGTATGCCGGGACATTGCTAGGGTCCTAAAAGATCAGGGGCCAAAGCCCCAAAGTAGGAGTTTCCCCATACAACCTCCCCGCCACTTAAAAGAGGACCTATACATATATAATTACAGTACACCATTGTTGCTAACCTAAAATACACAACTGAAAGACCAATATTCCCAAAATTACTTCTATACAAGGCAATAATAATCCCGCTACACAATGCCCTCTACCATCAACACTACACAGTGAGTACATAGTATTATGATATGACCATTGCCTCTACATAAAAAACACCCTGTACAAAGACCATCTGACTTCTCACATTTCCAGCACCGTTCCCATCTATTCCCACCCTGCACAACCTCCCCATGCTGCCTGCTCTTCCGACGTGGAATAGGAACCTCAATACTTCAAAAATTATGTCATTACTATGATTACCCTCCACCAATTAATGCTACAAAGACTGTGTGCCAGATAGAGGGGACCTATAAAAATAATAGCGCCCCATAGAAAGTAATAAAGACCCCACTGTGCTACCTAGCAAGTAATAATGCCAGATATGCTCTTATGAAAGTTTCAATATCTGAAGTGTTCCCTCCAAGCAACAAATACCGTTGAGTAACCCCTTTAAGTAATAATGCCCCCTTAAAGCCACAATCAAACTACACCCAACTACAAAGTTCTTCTTCAAGTCTATGGACGATGATTTAGGGGTGGTGAAAGAAGAAATTTCTGATGATGTACCCATTTAAAAGAAATAATGTCCTGAGTGCTCCCATAGCACCCTGTATATTGTATGATAGTCCCACAGCTCACTACACACTGTATGATGGTCCCCACAGCTCCCTATGCACTGTATGATGGTCCCCACAGATCCCTATACACTACATGATGGTCCCCACAGCTCCCTACGTACTGTATGATGGTCCCCACAGCTCCCTATGCACTGTATGATGGTCCCCACAGCTCCCTATGCACTGTAAGATGGTCCCGAGAGATCCCTATACACTGCATGATGGTCCCCACAGCTCCCTATACACTGTATGATGGTCCCCACAGCTCCCTACGCACTTTATGATGATCCCCACAGCTCCCTACGCACTGAATGATGATCCCCGTAGCTCCCTATACCCTGTATGATGGTCCCCACAGCTCCCTATGCCCTGTATGATGGTACCCACAGTTCCATATGAACTGTATCATGGTCCCCACAGCTCCCTACGCTCTGTATGACGGTCCCCACAACTACCTATGCACCGTATGATGGTCCCCACAGCTGCCTATGCACTGTATGATGGTACCCACAGCTCCATATGCACTGATATCATGGTCCCCACAGCTCCCTATGCTCTGTATGATGGTCCCCACAGCTCCCTATACACTGCATGATGGTCCCCACAGCTCCCTATACACTGCATGATGGTCCCCACAGCTCCCTAGACACTGTATGATGGTCCCCACAGCTCCCTATGCACTGTATGATGATCCCCACAGCTCCCTACGCACTGTATGATAATAATATAATAATAATAATCTTTATTTTTATATAGCGCTAACATATTCCGCAGCGCTTTACATACATTATCGTCGCTGTCCCCATCTGGGCTCACAATCTAGATACCCTTTCAGTATGTCTTTAGAGTGTGGGAGGAAACCGGACAACCCGGAGGAAACCCACGCAAACACGGGGAGAACATACAAACTCCTTGCAGATGTTGTCCTTGGTGGGATGATCCTCATAGCTCCCTATACCCTGTATGATGGTTTCCACAGCTCCGTATGCACTGCATAATGGTCCCCATAGCTCCCTATGCCATGTATGATGGTCCCCACAGCTCCCTATGCACTGTATGATGATCCCCACAGCTCCCTATGCACTGTATGATGTTGCCCACAGTTCCATATGCACTGGTATCATGGTCCCCACAGCTCCCTATGCTCTGTATGATGGTCCCCACAGCTCCCTATACACTGTATGATGGTCCCCACAGCTCCCTATGCACTGTATGATGTTACCCACAGCTCCATATGCACTGGTATCATGGTCCCCACAGCTCCCTACGCTCTGTATGATGGTCACCACAGCTCCCTATACACTGTATGATGGTCCCCACATCTCCCTACACACTGTATGATGGTCCCCACAGCTCCTTAGATACTGTACGATGGTACCCACAACACCCTAGACACTGTATGATGGTCCCCACAGCTTCCTACACACTGTATGATTGTCCCCACAGCTCCTTAGATACTGTATGAGGGTCCCCACAGCTCCCTAGACACTGTATGATGATCCCCACAGCTCCCCCATGCACTGTATGATGGTCCCCATAGCTCCATATGCATTGCATAATGGTCCCTACAGCTCTCTATGCTCTGTATGATGGTCCCCACAGCTCCCTATGCACTGTATGATGGTACCCACAGCTCCATATGCACTGGTATCATGGTCCCCACAGCTCCCTATGCTCTGTATGATGGTCCCCACAGCTCCCTATACACTGTATGATGGTCCCCACAGCTCCCTACACACTGCATGATGGTCCCCACAGCTCCTTAGATACTGTACGATGGTCCCCACAGCTCCCTAGACACTGTATGATGGTCCCCACAGCTCCCTACACACTGTATGATTGTCCCCACAGCTCCTTAGATACTGTATGAGGGTCCCCACAGCTCCCTAGACACTGTATGATGATCCCCACAGCTCCCCCATTCACTGTATGATGCCACAGCTCCATATGCTCTGCATGATGGTCCCCACAGCTCCCTATGCACTGTATGATGGTCCCCACAGCTCCCTATGCACTGCATAATGGTCCCCACAGCTCCCTATGCACTGTATGATGGTCCCCACAGCTATCTACGCTCTGCATGATGGAACCCACAGCTCCCTATGCACTGTATGATGGTCCCCACAGCTATCTACGCTCTCTATGATGGTCCCCACAGCTCAATATGCACTGTATGATGGTCCCCACAGCTCCTTAGATACTGTATGATGGTCCTCATACTTCCCCATACACTGTATGATGGTCGCATAGTTCCCTACACACTGTATGATGGTCCCCACAGCTCCCTAGACACTGTATGATGGTCCCCACAGCTCCCTATGCTCTGCATGATGGTCCCCACAGCTCCCTATGCTCTGCATGATGGTCCCCACAGCTCCCTATGCACTGTATGATGGTCTCCACAGCTCCCTATGCATTGTCTGATGGTCCCCACAGCTCCCTATGCACTGTATGATGGTCTCCACAGCTCCCTATGCATTGTATGATGGTCTCTACAACTCCTTATAACTGGCATGATGGTCCCTACAACTCCCTATATCCTGTATAATTGCCCTCACAGCCCCATATATACAGTACTGTATGATGGCCCCCGCAGCCCAATATATATTGTATGATGGCCCCCACACCCACTTGTACACTATATTATGGCCCCTACAGCTCCCTTTATACTGTATGATGGCCCCACAGCCCCTTATAAACTGTATTCTGGCACCCACTCCCCATTTTATATAATATGATGGTCCCACTGCCCCTTATATATAGCATGATGACTCCCATAGCCCCTTATAGTATGATGGCACCCACACCCCTTATATATACAGGTGCATCTCACTAAATTACAATATCATCAAAAAGTTTATTTATTTTAGTTCTTCAATGCTGAAAATGAAACTCATATATTCTATAAAGTCATTACAATCAAAGTGATCTATTTCAAGTGTTTATTTCTGTTAATGTTGATGATTATGGCCAGGGGTGCACATAGAAATCATGAGACCCCATAGCAGAAGTTCTAATTGGACCCCCCCCACCAAAAAAATAAATGAATATTTGTCTGTGTCACAGAAGAGCCGATCTCACAACTTTCCAGCCTTTACTTCGTTTTTCTAATTTTCCTCCTACTGAAGTCCTAGATCCCTCTTTCATTGCCCCCATGAAGTATGATGCCAATAAAAGTGCCCCCCAAACACAGTATGATACCCCCATGGTGCATTCCTCCACATTAGCCTCTAGATGAACAGTATAATGACCTTATTGTACCCCACTTCAACTCCCAAGGCAAAGTATGGTGACCCTAACACTGTATGATTCCCCCAACTGTGACCCCCACACAGCCCTCCAAACAGTATAATGGGCCTACATACAGTATAATGGCCCACACTAGCCCTCCAAACAGTATAATGGCCCCACACAGCCCTCCAAACAGTATGATGGACCCCACACAAACCTTCATACCATATAATTGCTTTCATACAGTATAACGGCCCCCCACATAGCCCTCAAAATATCATAATGGCCCCACATAGACTTCCATATAGTATAATATGCCAACCACAATCCTCCATATAGTATAATGCAGCCTTCAAAATCCTCCATATAGTATAATGCACCCCCCATAATCCTCCATATAGTATAATGAACCCCCCATAATCCTCCATATAGTATAATGAACTTCCCATGGTCCTCAATAGAATATAATGCACTCCCCATAGTCCTCCATACAGTATATTTCACACCCCAAAGGGTAAAATGCAGCCCCCATATAGTATAATGCAAAACACAGTCCTGCAGTATTATGGGCACCACGTACTCACTGATTTTAAAATAACGTATGTTTTAAATGAGACGACCCGAGTATAAGCCGAGGCCCCTAATTTTACCACAAAAAAACTGGGAAAACGTATTGAGTTGAGTATAAGCCTAGGGTGGGAAATGCAGCAGCTACTGGAAAATTTCACCATCCTGGTATGTATGGCTCCCTTATCACCAATCCTGGTATCTATGGCACCCCTCATCCCCCAATCCTGGTACATATGGCACCCCTCATCCCCCAATCCTGGTATGAATGGCCCCCACTCATCCCCCAATCCTGGTATGCATGGCTACCCCTCATCCACCAATCCTGGTATGCATAGCACCCCTCATCCCCCAATCCTGACATGCATGGCCCCCCTCATCCCCAAATCCTGGTATGCATGGTCTCCTCATCCCCCAATCCTAATATGAATGGTCTCCTCATCCCGCAATCCTGGTATGTATGGCCTCTTCATCCCCCAATCCTGGTATGCATGGCCTCTTCATCCCCCATTCCTGGTATATATGGCCCCCCTTATCCCCAATCCTGGTATGCATGGCACCCCTCATCCCCCAATCCTGGTTTGTGTGGCCTCCTCATCCCCCAATCCTGGTATCTGTGGCCTCCTCATCCCCCAATCCTGGTATGTGTGGCCTTCTAATTCCCCAATCCTGGTATGTGTGGCCCCCTCATCCCCCAATCCTGGTATGTGTGGCCTCCTCATCCCCCAATCCTCGTATGTGTGGCCTCCTCACCCCCCAATCCTGGTATGTATGGCCTCCTCACCCAATCCTGGTATGTGTGGCCCCATCACTGCACACACAAAAAATAAACACTTATACTCACCTTCCTTCCTCACCTCTGCTCCAGAGCTGCTGTGTTCTGTCTGCCAGCAGCTCATGCTGGTATCTGAGCAGCGTGAGCTCTCAGTTGTCGAGGTGAGCTGCTGCTGCTGCCGGCATATTCACTCCTCTCCATGCCGGGACTATGAGCGTTGACAAGCGTGAATATGCATTCTCTTTAGTAGCGGGCACTGTAAGCAGGAGCCACGGCTCAGCGCTCCTCTGTGCCCGCTACTAAAGAGAATGAATATTCCCTCTTCTCCACGCCCATGGAAGTGGAGAAAAGAGAACATTTCCCTTTAGCAGCGGGCACACGTGGTAGCTACAGCAGCCGCTACTGCGTGTGCCCGCTCCTCCGCCGTCGCAACCTCCCACCCCCCCCAATACTCACCTATCCTCCTCGCTCCCCCGTGGCTCACGGGCCCCATAGCAGTGGTGTGGCCTGCCACCATTGGTGGTACGCCACTGATTATGGCTTATAGTCAATGAAATCACAAAAGTCATTATCTCAGTAAATTAAAATACTTTATAACATCAGCTTGAAAAATGTTTTTAAAATCCAAAATGTTGTCCTACTGAAATGTATGTTCAGTAAATGCACTCAATACTTGGTCTGGGCTCCTTTTGCATCAATTACTGCATCAATGCGGTGTGGCATGGAGGCGATCAGCCTATGGCACTGCTGAGGTGTTATGGAAGCCCAGGTGGCTTTGATAGCAGCCTTCAGCTCGTCTGCTTTGTTGGGTTTGGTGTCTCTTATCTTCGTCTTGACAATACCCCATAGATTCTCTATAATAGATTCTCTATGGGGTTAAGGTCATGTGAGTTTGCTGACCAATTAAGCAGAGTGATACTGTTGTTTTTAAACCAGTTATTGGTACTTTTGGCAGTGTGGACAGGTGCCAAGTCCTGCTGGAGAATGAAATTTCCATCTCCAAAAAGCTTGTCGGCAGAGGGAAGCATGAAGTGCTGTAAAATTTCCTGGTAGACGGCTTTGCTGACTTTGGTGTTGATAAAACACAGTGGACCTACACCAGCAGATGACATGGCTCCCCAAACCATCACTGATTGTGGAAACTTCACACTAGACCTGCAGCAGCTTGGATTGTGGCCTCTTCACTCTTCCTCCAGACTCTGGGACCTTGATTTCCAAAGGAAAATTGTAACTCTGGGACCTTGTGGATGGTGTCAATGACTGCCTTCTTGGCATTTGTCAAGTCAGCAGTCTTCCCCATGATTGTGGAGCCTACTGAAACAGAATATGGGACATTTTTAAACACTTAGGAAGCAGTTGCAGGTGTTTTTTGTTAATTATTCTAATTTACTGAGATAATGACTTTAGTGTTTTCATTGGCTGTAAGCCATAATCGTCAACATTAACAGAAATAAACACTTGAAATAGATCTCTCTGTTTGTAATGACTCTATATAATATAGGAGTTTCACTTTTTGTATTGAAGAACTGAAATAAATTAACTTTTTGATGATATTCTAATTTAGTGAGATGCACCTGCATATGATGACTGTTGCCCCCAGTGGAATATATGCGGTGTCTATTTTGGGATATTTTAGTACACCCATGATGATACTATAGACAGCCATTATACCTGGAATGGCCCCTTCCTTGCGTGCCTGGCTTTTTTTCGCTTACATGTCTAACAATCACATATGTGTTGCGTCCCTTCCCCCATCATCCTATTCTTCTATTGCTGAATAGATATGATAGATTTTATACTCCCTGGACTCCTTTGATGGTCTTTTACCCTGCGGGGTTTTCTTTCATATATAGACTCACTGTGTGGTGGTGATGGTAGAGGACATTGTGTAGCAGGATCATTTTGGCCTTGTATAGTAGTAATTTTGGGAATATTGGTCTTTGTATAGTGTATTATAGATTAGTAACAGTGGTATACTGTAATTATATATGTATAAATCCTCTTTTAAGTGGCGGGGGGGGTTATATGGGGAAACATGTACTTTGGGGCTGGGGTCCCTGATCTCTTAGGACCCCAGCAACGCTCATGCACTGGGGAAAAGCAGGGTCTGGAGCCACTTTAATATGATCATTTTATGGATATGACGCCAAAGAAACTAATGAAGTGCTTTGCAAAGTGCCATAATTTTCACAATTCTGAAAAAAGATTGTAAGTTTAGTTCCACTATAAGTGATGTTAATTCTCTTATGAGAGCTAACCTTCTGAGACAATTTATCACTGCGGTGTGTGAATTGTCACATTAAGCTTTGCTACATCTATACATAGTGAAGTTCAGGATCAAAATGCTGCAGGTCCCATCTCTTCTACAGAACAATCCCATGGAAATAAAGCTGATCATTTTATCAGATGGGATCATTAGACCTTTCCTGGTTGGATCCTTTGTTTCTGGTGGTTTCTTTCCCAGGTCGTCATTAAGGCCCTTTACAATAAGCTCCAAAAACTCATCGGACTTTCTGAATCTTTCAAGCGTTTTCTCCATCACAGAAAGGACAGAAAGGACGCGCTTATCCTGGCAGAAGAGAATCAGAGATATATTGTTCTACATCTCCCAGATGTTTGGATTTATCTACAGACTAATGATTAATCTCGGATGAAGAATGTTAATATTATAAGAGATCACAATTTTGGGGTAAAATTATTCAATTTTAAAAAAAAAAAAATATATATAGCAATTACATTATTCTGACAAGACCAATTTTTTGTTTTTTTCCTCCCCTTTTTCCCAAAAAATATAACTTTGTTTTTTCATTCACATAGACGGAGGGCTTGTGTTTTGTGGGACTAGTTGTTGTTTGGAATGACAACATTCAATTTAGCACATAAAGTATTGAAAAATGGGGAAAAAATCAAAGTAAGGTTATTATTTTTGTTTGTTTGGGGTTTTTTTATGAACATTTAAAATAAAATGTGGTTTGTGAGACCATTTTCATCTTGCGAAGACCTAATTTTATAAAATGATCCCATTGATGGAGTTGTCGGCTTCTTCTTGTGGAGAGATCAGTAGTTACAAGTTTCTGATTGCATTTTTGGGAGGGAAGTAGAGAGACCCAAAAACCACAACCACAACCCTGGCACTTTACTGTCCTTTACAGCATTGACCCAACGTGTAATAGATTTATATGTAATGAAAGATTGCACTTATGTCAATGCAGCAGAAACAAATATTGTTTTACGCTTTTTCTTTTTTATAGTTGGCCAGAAAACCGCAGAACCTTCAGCAGAAAATGACATGAATGAGAACATCTGCCCGGCTTGTACCGGATCCGGGGGTGTTACGTACAAGGCGAAGGTCCCAGAATAAGGATTTGCTTCATTTTGGTGCAGAGTTTCTAGTAGTTTCTGGTTACTACTGTTACAGGCACATGCCGTCTGCATAATACAGCCAGCACCGCCTCAACCCCTCCATGCATGTGGACCCCGGCACAAACACCCAGGTACATCCTTTTATGCTAAGACATTAATAATTCTACAATTATCACACACAACTTATATACAGAAACCCCCCAACCGTCCCCGATCCAATGGGACTGTCCGGCTGTCGCTGGAGGTCGGGGCTATGTCCTGACGAGCTGTGTTCTGTCAGGACGGTCAGTGTAGTACAAGAAAGTCTCATGCCATGCATGCTGCTGTGATCGCTCCTGGAGAGGGGCAGCATCCGCTCCGTACACCTCGTACACGCCCGGCTCCGCTCCGCACGCCTGGCTCCGCTCCGCACGCCTCGCACACGCCCGGCTCCGCTCCGTACGCCTCGTACACACACGGCTCCGCTCCGTACACCTCGTACACGCGCGGCTCCGCTCCGTACACCTCGTACACGCGCGGCTCCGCCCCGTACACCTCGTACACGCGCGGCTCCGCTCCGTACACCTCGTACACACGCGGCTCCGCTCCGTACACCTCGTACACGCGCGGCTCCGCCCCGTACACCTCGCACACACGCGGCTCCGCCCCGTACACCTCGCACACACGCGGCTCCGCCCCGTACACCTCGTACACACGCGGCTCCGCCCCGTACACCTCGTACACACGCGGCTCTGCTCCGTACACCTCGTACACACGCGGCTCTGCTCCGTACACCTCGTACACACGCGGCTCCGCCCCGTACACACGCGGCTCCGCCCCGTACACCTCGTACACACGCGGCTCCGCTCCGTACACCTTGTACACACGCGGCTCTGCTCCGTACACCTCGTACGCGCGCGGCGCCGCTCCGTACACCTCGTACACTCACGGCTCTGCTCCGTACACCTCGTACACACGCGGCTCTGCTCCGTACACCTCGTACACACACGGCTCTGCTCCGTACACCTCGTACACACGCGGCTCCGCTCCGTACACGCGCGGCTCCGCTCCGTACACCTCGTACACACGCGGCTCCGCTCCGTACACCTCGTACACCCGCGGCTCCGCTCCGTACACCTCGTACACACGCGGCTCTGCTCCGTACACCTCGTACACACACGGCTCTGCTACATCCACACTGTAAACCCCTCCTGACCCCACACATAAACTTCAGCTCATCCAGCACCATGACAACCAGCACAGCAGAGTCCTGCATCCACTGAGGCCCCTGATCATGTGACCCCTGACTCCTCCCCTCCTGTGACCTCATCACAGCTCCTGTGCGCACAGAGCAGCCATATATGTGGTGGCGGCTCTGCAGGTGGAGGTATGTGGAGATCCCCATTACTGGGCGCAGGGGGCATTAACCTCTTCAGCACGGAGACTCTTTTGGGGTCTTGTGTTGCCCTTTTATAAGAATCATAAGGTTTTTGTTCTGTTTCCTGTAATAGATACATACGCCCCAACTATGGAGACAGGAAGGAAGGAAACGTATTGTTCTCATAGTACAGGACCCCTTTACTGCCCCCACAGTGTAATGTTCCCATTATGCCCCTTATGCAGGATGTATGATGCCCCCACACAGTGTAATGCCCCCATTATGCCCCTTATGCAGGATGTATGATGCCCCACACAGTGTAATGCCCCCATTATGCCCCTTATGCAGGATGTATGATGCCCCCCACAGTGTAATGCCCCCATTATGCCCCTTATGCAGGATGTATGATGCCCGCACACAGTGTAATGCCCCCATTATGCCCCTTATGCAGGATGTATGATGCCCGCACACAGTGTAATGCCCCCATTATGCCCCTTATGCAGGATGTATGATGCCCCACACAGTGTAATGCCCCCATTATGCCCCTTATGCAGGATGTATGATGCCCCCCACAGTGTAATGCCCCCATTATGCCCCTTATGCAGGATGTATGATGCCCGCACACAGTGTAATGCCCCCATTATGCCCCTTATGCAGGATCTATGATGCCACCCACACAGTGTGATGCCCCCATTATGCCCCTTATGCAGGATGTATGATGCCCCCACACAGTGTAATGCCCCCATTATGCTCTTTATGTAGTATGTATGATGCCCTCACACAGTGTAATGCCCCCATTATGCCCCTTATGCAGGATGTGTGATGCCCCCATTATGCCCCTTATGCAGTATGTATGATGCCCCCACACAGTGTAATGCCCCCATTATGCCCGTTATGCAGGATGTTTGATGCCCCCACACAGTGTGATGCCCCCATTATGCCCCTTATGCAGTATGTATGATGCCCCCACACAGTGTAATGCCCCCATTATGCCCCTTATGCAGGATGTATGATGCCCCCACACAGTGTAATGCCCCCATTATGCCCCTTATGCAGGATGTATGATGCCCCCACACAGTGTAATGCCCCCATTATGCCCCTTATGCAGGATTTATGATGCCCCCCACACAGTGTGATGTCCCCATTATGCCCCTTATGCAGTATGTATGATGCCCCCACACAGTGTAATGCCCCCATTATGCCCCTTATGCAGGATGTATGATGCCACCACACAGTGTAATGCCCCCATTATGCCCCTTATGCAGGATGTATGATGCCACCACACAGTGTAATGCCCCCATTATGCCCCTTATGCAGGATGTATGATGCCCCCACACAGTGTGATGCCCCCATTATGCCCCTTATGCAGGATGTATGATGCCCCCACACAGTGTAATGCCCCCATTATGCCCGTTATGCAGGATGTATGATGCCCCCACACAGTGTAATGCCCCCATTATGCCCGTTATGCAGGATGTATGATGCCCCCACACAGTGTAATGCCCCCATTATGCCCCTTATGCAGGATGTATGATGCCCCCATTATGCCCCTTATACAGGATATATGATGCCCCACACAGTGTAATGCCCCCATGATGCCCCTTATACAGTATGTATGAGTCCCCCACACAGTGTAATGCCCTGTAATGCCCCCATTATGCCCCTTATACAGTATGTATGAGTCCCCCACACAGTGTAATTCCCCCATTATGCCCCTTATACAGGATGTATGATGCCCCACACAGTGTAATGCCCCCATTATGCCCCTTATACAGTATGTATGAGTCCCCCACACAGTGTAATGCCCCTTATACAGGATGTATGATGCCCCCACACACTGTAATGCCCCCATTATGCCCCTTATACAGTAGGTATGATGCCCCCACACAGTGTAATGCCCCCATTATGCCCCTTATGCAGTATGTATGATGCCCCCACACAGTGTGATGCCCCCATTATGCCCCTTATGCAGGATGTATGATGCCCCCACACAGTGTAATGCCCAATTATGCCCCTTATGCAGTATGTATGATGTCCCCACGCAGTGTAATGACCCCATTATGCCCCTTATGCATTATGTATGATGCCCTCACACAGTGTAATGTCCCCATTATGCCCCTTATGCAGTATGTATGATATCCCCACGCAGTGTAATGCCCCCATTATGCCCCTTATGCTGTATGTATGATGCCACCACACAGTGTAATGCCCCCATTATGCCCCTTATGCAGTATGTATGATGCCCCCACACAGTGTGATGCCCCCATTATGCCCCTTATGCAGTATGTATGATGCCCCCACACAGTGTAATGTCCCCATATTTTGTATCTCCCGCCTGTATATTGGCAGTCACAGCATATCCTCCTTCGGATGATGGATATCACGGCCACAGCCCGTGATACCACCCAGTTCTCAGTCCGACTAGCAATGAATCTTCCCTTTCTCCTGCACAGGGTTCAGCCCCCTGAATCGGCTGAAGAGCACACCCCTCCCTCCCACAGCTAATTGTGCCTTAAGCCCCCGTCTCACATAGCGAGATCGCTGCTGTGTCACGGTTTTGGTGACGCAACAGCGACCTCACCAGCGATGTCGCTATGTGTGACACTTTGCAGCGATCAGGCCCCTGCTGTGAGGTCGCTGATCGCTGCAGAATGTCCTGGACCTTTTTTTGGTCATTGCCCTCCCGCTGGTCAGCACACATCGCTGTTTGTGACCAGCGGGAGCAGCGATCAGGCTGGTAACCATGATAAACATCGGGTTACTAGGGGCACACGCGCACCTAGTAACCCGCTGTTTATCATGGTTACGAGCCTGCTAAAGTGAGCGGTAACCTCCCGCTCACTGTAGCAGAGTGGTAACCATGATAAACAATGGGTTACTAGGTGCGCGTGTGCCCCTAGTAACCCGATGTTTACCATAGTTACCAGCCTGTTCCTGCTTCAGCAGGCTGGTAACCAGGAGCAGGACATCGTGGAAAGATTCTTTCCACGATGTCGCTGCTCCCCTGATCGTTGGTGAGCCGGCCTGTTTGATAGCTCACCAGCGACCACATAGCGACGCAGCAACGATCCCTGACAGGTCGTATCGTTGTCGGGATCGTTGCAGCGTCGCCTAGTGTGACGGGGCCTTTAGTGGAGATATTTTCTCAGGTGGAACCCATCCCCTGGGTTTGCATGTGAGACTACCTGTGGTGATCATTATAGGGTAAATTGCAATATCAATTTGCCTTACAATCAATTTACCCTATAATGATTGGCCAGTATGTGGGTACATATAGCCTTGCACATACTGAAGTGGTTCCACACTACCCTAAAGAGTGACATATCATACTAAGACAGATTTATACTTGTTCATTCTTATATGTATTGATTCCTGGATATGTAGGGGGTGTACACATATATATAAATTATCCGCTTTAACTTATTGCTCTTACTATGTATCTTCCCTGCTGCGTGTCTTTGTGCATAGCCATTTGCACTGTGCCCTGTTCACTTCCATGCCCTGTGATTGATTATTGATACTAATAAGGATTATTGTAGTTTTACAATACGGACGCTAGATCATCTTTCTTCGGTTTTTTTGTTTGCTCTTATGCAGTATATATGATGCCCCCACACAGTGTAATGTTCCCACAGTACCGCCATCCCCCACACACAGTATAATATAATTCCAGTGTAGGTAAATGAGATGAGAATTAGCGTTATGGAAGATGAGTCTATGAGAAACGTATTCAGCTGCAGACTCCGAGGAAGAAACTGCTTGTTATCTGTGGCCTAAAATATATAGGTTTTATTAGTAGAAGTCAATGAAAATAACTGAATGTTGTAAAATAATAAAAATATCATTGCTGTTAGGGTCCCCCGCCAATCTCTGTATTTTCTGGTCAGCCCCAACGAACTTGTGATTATTACAGCCAATCAGCTGCTGACGCAGTGAGTAACACAGCCAGTGATTGGGAGTATGGAGGAGATGTCCATATAAGACTAGAGAATACAACATCTACACCTTCTATCTCCTGATATGTTTCCCTTATTATCTCCAGTAATTGTATTAATACACAGGATTTTTATGATGTTACATCGGCTCATCATCTTCTCATTCAGGTCCCTACAATATCAGATCCTCTCAGTGAAGATCTCCTATATAAGAAAATTTTCCTGATTTACCCATCAAAGATGGATACGGACAGACACAAGATGGCGGAGAGGATATTACACCTCACCCTGGAGATCCTCTTCCGTCTTACTGGAGAGGTGAGAGATTCTGATGACGTCACATTACATCATTCTTATCTATGGGAATAACAGATGGACAGAACTGGAGAGGAGAGGACTCTGGAAATGTCTGGAGTGAGATTTATTAATGTGTCTCTCCATAACCAGGATTACTCAGTAGTGAAGAAGACCTCTAGTGAGCACTGTCAGGACCCTGTGTCTGAGGGATGGGAAAGACCCCTGAGCCCAATCACAAGGCCTCCACCTCATCCCCTGATACATGAGGATATCAATGACCAGAAGATCCTAGAACTCACCTACAAGATGATTGAGCTGCTGACTGGAGAGGTGACACTGCTGGGAATGCTGGGACATTATACAGTAACACTATGAAGGGATCGGGGGGGTGACGGTATCATTGTATGTGTCAGGTTCCAATAAGGTGTCAGGATGTCGCTGTCTATTTCTCCATGGAAGAGTGGGAGTATTTAGAAGGACGCAAATATCTGTACAAGGACGTCATGATGGAGGTTCCCCAGCCCCTCACATCACCAGGTAATAGACAGGACTAAATACACACGGCCTATAATTATCTGTATGTAAAGAATGAATTCAGTCCCTGTATGTGTTTCCTTCCAGATCTGTCCAGCAAGAGGACAACACCAGAGAGATGTCCCCGTCCTCTTCTTCCACAGGACTGTAAACAAGAAGACCCCAATGTTCCTCAGGATCATCAGGTAGATGGAGAGAAGGTGTCATGAGATCTCCCCTATGATGTGTAGACGGCTGTGAAGGTCTTGTGTTCAGTCTTGTTTTATCCACCAGTATTATATGTTTTATACTTGTGTAATGAGAACGGTGGAGATGGCAGGATTAGAGCTGATCATAGATGTGACCTCTCCATCTGTCTGACTTTTACAATATTTGTTTCAGGGTGAAGATCTGACCCATATTAATACTACAGAGACATATATGAGGGGTGATGAGTGGTGTAAAGAGGAGATTCCTACATATGACCACCCAGGTGAGTAGTGACCACTAAATGCCGAGAAGTCACAGATTCTTCTCAGTCACCAGCTGTGGCTGCTTTATCGGTGGTGTAGACCGGCCGTATCACAATCGTGTGATCACCATTTCCCTCTAGACCACAACATTCTCCTCCACCCAAAACTGTCCAAATGACTTTGGGCATTAAAAGCCCTTTTCTATAGAACTTACAACCTGGAGGATCCACCTACCCACTGTCATTAGGAGACTTTGACCATTACCTGCCCAGATCTGTAAACTACAAAGCCAAATGTCAGCGTATTGTGATCGACTCACTCAGCTTCTTAAAGAGGCAGACACAGTAACAGTTTCTATTTAAAGTGCGGCTGTTACCTCCAGGCCCACCACACAAATACTCTAAAGGCTGTGAATTTTATCCTATGACCTCCTCCCTCTCTACAGGTGTTCAATCATTCTAGCACTAAAGATGGCTGATTTACCCCCTCGTGTGCTGGAACCTTTTTCCTATGTTTAATTACTGGAGCTAACAATCTCAGTGCTACACATCTCTCCTCCAGTACTTTACCAGTGACTTTTTCACATTATGTTGAATGTGCTGAGAAGTTAGAAAATCACTTGAAGAAAAATATTATGATGGACCTGTAAAAGAAAGCGGAGGGTAATGATGCTGTTGGCTTCCTAGATCCCTGATATCTTATTGGATGAATCTACCTTCTCTCCCTTCTGTGCTGCTGAATGTGCTCATATGGTCCCTACAAGACCAGGTCCAGTCTTTCTGGCCAAACTTCACTTTTATGATCGACAACATTAAATGTGCAGTGAGGGCCAAGTGTGAATTTCTGTCCAATAACAACAGAGTTTCCCTTTATCCTGACTTTTCAATTTCTTTTAAAACCAACTAACTTCAAACAGGATTGTGATAAACTGAACAGAAAACATTACACCTGTGCCATGATATATCTCTAAGCTGTGAGTGGCTGATGGCTGTAATATACATTTATTCACGCCTGCAGGAGATGTGTTGGCTCGAGCCCTGGTTTCATGGATTCACTCCACATCATCAATTCCATTATGTTATCAGTCCTAAGGAATTCAGATTACTGCACAATCTCTCCTGAAATGGGGGCATTAATACTTTCTCTACTCTTCTGCTCAGGAGTCATAGTTGCTCCAATGGTCCATCATAAATGAGTGTGACTCCAGTTTAGTGTTGAAGTTCTCCCCTCATACATATATAGTTATATGAAAAAGTTTGGGCACCCCTATTAATCTTAAGCTTAATGTTTTATAAAAATTGGTGTTTTTGCAACAGCTATTTCAGTTTGATATATGTAATAACTGTTGGACACAGTAATGTTTCTGCCTTGAAATGAGGTTTATTGTACTAACAGAAAATGTGCAATCTGCATTCAAACAAAATTTGACAGGTGCATAAGTATGGGCACCTCACCAGAAAAGTGACATTAATGTTTAGTAGATCCTCCTTTTGCAAAAATAACAGCCTCTAGTCGCTTCCTGTAGCTTTTAATGAGTTCCTGGATCCTGGATGAAGGTATTTTTGACCATTCCTCTTTACAAAACAATTCCAGTTCAGTTAAGTTTGATGGTCGCCGAGCATGGACAGCCCTCTTCAAATGATCCCACAGATGTTCAATGATATTCAGGTCTGGGTACTGGGATGGCCATTCCAGAACATTGTAATTGTTCCTCTGCATGAATGCCTGAGTAGATTTGGAGTGGTGTTTTGGATCATTGTCTTGCTGAAAGATCCATCCCCTGCGTAACTTCAACTTTATCACTGATTCTTGAACATTATTGTCAAGAATCTGCTGATACTGAGTGGAATCCATGCGTCCCTCAACTTTAACAAGATTCCCGGTGCCGGCATTGGCCACACAGCCCCAAAGCATGATGGAACCTCCACCAAATTTTACTGTGGGTAGCAAGTGTTTTTTTTGGAATGCTGTGTTTTTTTGCCGCCATGCATAACGCCTTTTTGTATGACCAAACAACTCAATCTTGGTTTCATCAGTCCACAGGACCTTCTTCCAAAAAGAAATTGGCTTCTCCAAATGTGCTTTTGCATACCTTAGCCGACTCTGTTTGTGGTGTGCTTGCAGAAACGGCTTCTTCGCATCACTCTCCCATACAGCTTCTCCTTGTGCAAAGTGCGTTGTATAGTTGACCGATGCACAGTGACACCATCTGCAGCAAGTTGATGCTGCAGCTCTCTGGAGGTGGTCTGAGGATTGTCCTTGACTGATCTCACCATTCTTCTTCTCTGCCTTTCTGATGTTTTTCTTGGCCTGCCACTTCTGGCCTTAACAAGAACTGTCCCTGTGTTCTTCCATTTCCTTACTATGTTCCTCACAGTGGAAACTGACAGGTTAAATCTCCGAGACAGCTTTTTGTATCCTTCCCCTGAACAACTATGTTGAATAATCTTTGTTTTCAGATCATTTGACAGTTGTTTTGAGGAGCCCATGATGCCACTCTTCAGAGGAGATTCAAACAGGAGAACAACTTGCAAGTGGCCACTTTAAGTAGCTTTTCTCATGATTGCATACACCTGGCTATGAAGTTCAAAGCTCAATGAGGTTACAAAACCAAAAAAAGTGCTTTAGTAAGTCAGTAAAAAGTAGGTAGGAGTATTTAAAACAAGAAAATGATAAAGGTGCCCATACTTATGCACCTGTCAAATTTTGTTTGAATGCAGATTGCACATTTTCTGTTAGTACAATAAACCTCATTTCAAGGCAGAAACATTACTGTGTCCAACAGTTATTACATATATCAAACTGAAATAGCTGTTGCAAAAACACCAATTTTTATAAAACATTAAGCTTAAGATTAATAGGGGTGCCCAAACTTTTTCATATAACTGTATTGTTGTTGGGGATGTAACATTTTTTATTCTATGTCTATTTGTTTACAGATTTTCATTTTGTATGATTGTGGTGGGATCGGCCGGCCTCACTTATGTTACTCAGTAACTCCCTGGTCTCTTTAAAAAGAGGTCTCATTACCTCTTCCAAATGCCAGATATTCAAATATAAGACGCCTCATCTCTGCACTATTATAAAAAGTTCTCTTTAACTGTCTAATATTTCTTCTTGAAGCTCATCTGACAGAAAATATTGGATTTTACGATAATTTAGAGTTTGTGGCTGTTGGTAATCTGTTTACTCCAGAGAGGTTTCTCCACTAGTTAATCTTCTCATTTTTTTTTACTGATTAAGGCTATGTGCCCACGATGCAGAAATGTTCCGGATTTTTTCCTGAGCATTTCTGCATCTCCCTGGCAGAAAAAACGCATGCGGATTGTACATGCGGATTGTACATGCGGATTGTACATGCTTTTTTCCTGCCAGGGACATGCAGATGTGAAGCTTTCTTCACATGCAGTTCCGCATGCCGGTTGACAAGTGGTTGACAAGTGCTTTCCAAGCTATTTTAGCATCACTTGGAAAGTGCTTGACAACTTGGTCACACTATATAAATCCATGCAAACCACCCCAAAGAATGTCAAAAAATAAAAAAATAAATCTATACTTACCTTCTGATGGCCCCTGGAGTCTTGCTTCGTTCTGTCCTGGCTTGCCGGCAGCTTGCGGTACACAACACTGAAGGACCTGCCGTCGCATGACTAAATGACGTCAGCGCAGGTCCTTCAGTCCACCGCGATCTGGCGACAAGCGAAGACAAGGAGACCGGGAGCCGTCAGAAGGTAAGTATAATATTTATTTTTTATTTTATTCTTTTTTTACAGGTACTATGGTACCTGGGTCCGGAGGAGAGTCTCCTCTTCTCCAGACCCGGGTACCATCCGCACATTGAAACGCTTGGATTCCGCATGTACAGATGCAGTGATGCGGATTCCATGCGTTCCAATGCAAGTCAATGGCGGCGAAAACGCAGCGCTTCCGCAAAATAATTGGTAGTGCTGCGGTTTTTTCCGCAATGATAACCTGCAGCGGAAATTTCCGCAGCATGTGCACAGCACATGCGGATTATCATTGGGGAACATGGCAGGCCTTCTACCAAGCGTTTTTTAAGCGTTTCTGCAGCGTTTTTGCCACTGCGGAAATGCTTTAAAAAACGCATCGTGGGCACACAGCCTAAGACTGTTCAGCCTAATCTTTTCAGTAGAAAATGTGATGTGTTATTGTCTATAGTCACAGTTTTCCCCATCAACCTTTAACTTCTTTAACCCATCTACATGAATCTGGACTTACACAGAGACACCTAGGCTTGGGCCTTGGTGTGACCTGTTGTTCTGTGGAGTGAGATATGAAGAATAGTCAGGTAGCCGGGTTAGAACCAGGAGGGCAGAGAAAATACAAAATCAGAAGACAAAAGAGTAGTCAGTAGTGATGCTTGGTTATTTGTTACTCGAGCAATTTTCCGGCGGTTCCTTCCCCAACCCCCCCCATATCCTCCGTAGGGCTGGAGGGAGTCTAAAAATTGTTCAGATCTATGAAAACAGTGGAAACAGCATGGGGAAGACCCCTGGAATCATCTCTGAATCCCAGGTCGCTGCTGTGAACAATGTTACCAGAGTAGTATGCCACTTTTACGGGCTGACAATAAAAAATACAAAAACGAAGATAAAATGGATTTTCCTGGAAACAATTTTTAAGAAACATTCTTTCCAGGATAATGACTTCTATATAATGCAAAATAAATAACAGAAAAAATACTCCTCCACACCTTGGGCTATGTTCACACTTAGTGTTTTTGCACGTTCACATTGCTTTCAACGGTGAAAAATACATTCACCGGTAAATGTAATTTTAACATTTTACTACCTTATCTGGCCATGTGGTGTGTAAGACATGATCAGATACATCTGTTTCATTCATGAAAGAGAGACTCTGTAAGTCCCATTTTTTTTTCAGGCCTCACTATTTATAAAGCGCCATCAGGCGGCCCTTACTATTGTTAGAGTACCCTGCGGCGGCCACTAAAGCTAGACGGCCAAGCTCCGCAAGTAAGCGCTTCCGGCCGACGGAAGCCACTGGCACCAATAGCAGCTGATTGGCGGGGTTGCCGGGTGCGGGACCCAGGTCAATCAGACATTGATGCCCTATCCTACGGATGGGGTATAAATGTAAAATTAGTGGACAACTTCTTTAATACGGTAAAGTTTGAAACTTGCATGGCCATATATTGCTTCTGCAATATAACGTATCCATCTGAGGTGGTCAAATTTTCTTTTTTGTATATATTATGTAAAGTTTGCAACTTGGAGGTCCAGCAGGCGGCCCTCACAATTTATAGAGTGCCAGCAAGTGGCCTCCACTATTTTTACAGGGCCAGTAGGCATCTTGTGGACAGATGAGACCAAGATAGAGCTTTTTGGTAAAACATATCATTCAGCTGTTTACTGTAAATGGAATGAGGCCTAAAAATAAAAGAACACAGAACTTACAGTCAATTATAGTGGAGGGTCAAAGATATTTAGGGGTTGTTTTGCTTCCTCTGGCACTGAATGCCTTGACTGTGTGTAAGGCATCATGAAATCTGAATATTCCCAAAGGATTTTGGGTAGCAATGTAGTGCCCAGTGTCAGAAAGTTGGATTGGCATCCTAGGTCATGGGTCTTTCAGCAGGACAAGGACCCCAAGTTATGAATTTCTGTCAACCATGATAAATTTCTGTGAACTTTGATGAATTTCTGAGTACAGATCACCGTAAAAATTTTGAATTGGTCAATGAGTGAATGGAAGAAATTAATTAAGTTATGAACTGTGGAAAGATGTATTTGACCAGAATGAACAGTCCTTTCCAGCAGATGCTACCACCTAGCACCTATCCCTATACTAATATACTAAATGTAGCTAACAGTGGTATTAATAAGGAATAGCATAGATTTTTTTTTCTTTTTTGCTTGCAGCAGCACGGAGTATAAGGCTATAATCCCTGACTAGATAACCTGTAATACGCTATTCCTAGTGCTATAGCTCACTCGTACACAAATTACAGATAAGAGAGGTAATATTGCAGAATATAAAATAGATTTTAACCCGCCCCCAGAGTATTTTTTTGGGATATGGCAGCACCAAACTGTGAAGGAACGCACGCAACTCTGCCTGCTTTGTTGACTTTCTGAGTGTAGGTTACATTAAAAAACACATCTGTCAGTGAGTTTTTTGAAGAATGCAATCAAGTTATAGACAGTGTATGCAACGAAAATGAACACTCATTTCCAGCAGGAGTATACATGTATATTGTAAAGAATGTTAGAAGTAGGTCTCTAAAAATTATTCATGCGGGCGTCCTAAATACCTTTAAAATAATTAATGGGGGTGTTGCATGATGATCACCCTGTTGATATTGTGGTGTAGGATGAGAAGAAGGAATAGGACAACATAAAAAGAAGAAATCTTCACACCTATCTGGGTGTGAAGATTTGCATGGGAATAGACCAGAAAAAAATGGATTTGAGTTTATGTTCTGTTGCTGTCATCCGGTGGTGTTGAGAAGTCTGGGCCAATCCAGGCCTTGTTTATTTTGATATTAGTCAGCCTGTCAGCATTTTTAGTTGACAAGTGGGCGCACCTATCAGTTATAATACCCCCGGCGCACTAAAAACCCGCTCTGACAAAACGCTAGAGGCAGGGCAGGCCAGGACCTCCAAGCTGTAGTGAGACAGTTCATGCCACGAGTCTAACTTGGATACCTGATAGTTGTAAGGCACAGAGGAATCACCAAGGACGGTGGTACAGTCAGCAAGATACTCCTTCAGTATCTTCTAAAACTTTTCCCTCATTGTCAGACTACCCCGTGTATCAGGGCCTGGGCACTGGGAGGGTCTGAGAAAACTGTCCCAGACCTTTGAGAGTGTTCCCCTGCTTCTACTGCATATGGCTTTGTGTGTCTGTCTCCCTGTACTCATTGGTTGTCCAATGAACTGTGACCTCTACCATCTAAGTTGTCAGATGGGAATTTTTTATATTCTTCAACTAGGGCCTTCTGGTACTGCAACATTTTATTAGACCTCGCTGCCACTTGAAGGAGAGATAGAAAGTTCTCCATGTAGCATGGATCTAGAAGGGTGACCAACCAGTAATTACTGTTGCCTAAAATGTGTACAACGCGAGGGTCACGGGAAAGGCAGCAGAACATAAACTCAGCCATATGTGCCAGACTGCGAAGAGCCAAGACTTCCCTGTCCCCACCAAGATGGATGATTGTCCATCATCTCCTCCTCATACTCCTCTTTTGTCCTCCTCCTCTTCAGCCACGGTGAACAGACGGGATGAAGGTGGTGCAGGTTGTACCGTCTGTAGCGCAGGAAACCTGCCTGTGTTCCTCATTCGCACCCAATCCACGTTGAAAAGATGATACAAGGCTGGGCTGTGTAGCATCACCCTGTATAGTTTCTTGCCCATCTCAACTTGCTGCGCCTGCAAAACCTCCTCTTTAATTGTGAGCAGCGAGCGTTTCAGTAGGCAGAGAAGCGGGAGGGTGACGTTGATTATGGCGTCACCACCGCTCACTATCTTGGTGGAGTCCTCAAAGGTTTGGAGAACTGCACAGATGTCAGACATCCATGTCCACTCATCAGCTCTTATGTGCGGAGACTGACCAGAATATTGACGGGCGTGTTGGAGCTGGTACTCAACAACTGGCCACTGCTGCTCACAAGGCCTTGTTAACATATGCAACGTTGAGTTCCAACGCATGGTAACATTGTACAACAATCAGTGAGCTGGAAGTTACAAAGGCTGCTGAAGCACAGCCAGGGCGGCGGAAGCTGTAGCTGACTTGCGGAAATGGGCACACGCAGTGTACTTTCACAAGCAGCTCAGGCAGATCATGGTAGGTTTTGAGAAACCGCTGAACCACTAAGTTGAGCACGTGGGTCAGGCATGGTACATGTGCTCGGTTGCCAAGCTTCAGAGCCACTTGCAGGTTCCAGCCATTGTTACACACGACCATGCTTGGTTGTAGGTTCAGCGGTGAGAGCCACAGATCTGTCTGCTCTGTTACAGCTTTCAACAACTCTGCAGGGGTGTGCAGTTTGTCACCTAAGCAGATTAGCTTCTGCAGAGCCTGTTGCTGCTTGGCCAAGGCAGTGCTGAAGTTTCTAGCTTCATATTATTGATGTTTCAGAGATATGGAGGATGAAGAGGCGAAGGAGGTGCAGGAACTGCTGTACAAGGTGGGGGCAACCCTGATTGAACCAGGGCCCGCAATCCTCGGCATCGGTAGCACATGTTCCGTCCCGGCTTGCACAATATTCACCCATTGTGCCGTCAGGGAAATGTTGCATCCCTGGCCACAAGCACTTGTCCACATGTCTGTGGTTAGGTGGACCTTCCTAGTAACTGCATTGTGAGGGCACGGGTAATGTTAAGGGACAAGTGCTTGTGTAAGGCAGGGATGGTACATCGGGAGAAATAGTGGCTGCTGGGGACTGAGTACCTAGGTACAGCTGCGGCCATGAGGTTGCAGAAAGCTTCCTTCTCCACAAGCCTAAAATGCAATATTTCCAGTGCGAGCAGTCTGGAAATGTGGCCGTTTAGTATTGTGGCCTGTGGGTGTGCAGGTGGCTGCGTATTTCCGCTTGTGTTCCAAGGGACAACTGAACGCTGCGCTGGGACAAGGACGTGAATGTGGTTGCTACGACAGGTGGAGAGTGGGAGGCATCTTCGCCTGCATCATGGACAGGGGATTGGCATGCACATACAACAGGTGAAGAGGCAGTGGTGTCGCCCACAGACACTGTTTCTGGTCCTGGCGTTTGGCCCAGCTAGTTGAGTGCTTTGCTATCGTGTGCCTGAGCATGCTGGTGGTGGTCAGGCTAGTAGTTGTGCTGCCCCTGCTGATGCTGGCACAGTATATGTTGCAAATAGCCTTTTTTGGGTTAACTGGACAGTTTTTAAAAAAGCGCCAGACTCAGGAAGACCTAACCCTTGGACTGGCAACTTCCCTCGTGCTGGTGTTCTGGGGAACAGTTGCCCGCCTTGTCTCTATGGTCACGTCACTACCTCTTCCTGCCTGTTGCGGTACTATGGATCCCACCTTCTCTGCGCTGCTGTCTTTGCTCTGCTTGTCACCTTCCCAGATTGGGTAAGTAACCTCATCGTCCACCATCTCGTCTTCCCCGTCCACACCCTTGTCTTCCTACTGACTTACAAATATTTGGGTATCGCTAAGTGTGATCTCCTCATATCCTGCTTGAAGCGAACAGGGCAAGAGGACAGAAACTATAAATGGAAATATAAACAGCCCTTCGGAGTGTCTAAGTGTGAGATCACTTGTCTCCGGGCGCTCGGCATGGTGAGAGGAAGGAGGCTCAGGGTGAGGATTATGTGGTCCAGACTCAAGACTACTGAGACTGGACCGTGTGGAAGACAGGGTGGTGCTGAAAACTGACTGGAAGCATTGTCTGCTATCAACCCAACAACCTTTTCACACTGGTCTGGCTTCAAGAGTGTTGTTCCACAAAGTGGGACAGGACGCTAGGTCGACATGATGTGGGTGTTTGTTGTGCTACTTCAGCAGGCACAGTTTCCCCTTGCCCCGTCTCATGCTGCACATAACACATCTGCATCTCTGGCTGCTATAGGCGTAAAAGGGGACAAACTTATGGTGTGGCACCCATGCTCCCCTGACCTCAACCCCATTGAGAACCTCTGGAGCTTCATCAAAAGGAGTGTCTATGATGGCGGGAGGCAGTTCACATCTAAGCAACAGCTCTGGGAGGGTATTCTGTCCTCGTGCAAAACAATTAAAGCAGAAACCATCCAAAACCTGACAAATTCAATGGACGAGAGAGTTCAGAAGCTCCTTTCGAACAAGGGGTCCTATGTGCAAATGTAACATCACCTAGAATAAAGTTTTGAGGTGAAAACTGTTTGATTTCAGTTTGTAATAACCTGCTAATGCTTATAATTTCAAAAATGACCATTTTTTTGTTCTTTATTAAAATGAAAACGTTGAAAACTCTGCTGTGCATAATAATTTGGAACATGCATTTTGAGTGCAGTTTGAGTGTTTTATTTTTTAAAAAATATACTGTTATCATAGGCAGTTTGTACAAAAACCTTTCAATTGTACTCTAATAGTTATTTGACTGGAAAATTACAATGACTGCAATTCATATAGGTAATTTGGGAAAATCTGAAAAAATATTATTTGCATAATAATTTGGAACACAGTGTATTTGGCAGCTTCAACAAAATTTCACGATTATTAATGCAGTAAAAATCTGACCACTTCAGATGAGCAAGTTTTACTGCAATAGCAATATGCTATTGGTTAGCGGCCAAGTCAGGATGTATGTTTTCAACACACAACTGTCACATTTTAAATGGAGTATAATATTTCGCAGATTACAAAAAATTTCAGGATCATTACGCAGTAAAATCTGACCACCACAGATGGACTTTTTCAATGCTTGCACTACATAGCAATGCTAGTCAAATCAACTAAGTGTGGCTGTATACTGTTAACAAACAAATGGAGCAGTAAAAATAGTGTAGTATATTGCTTTTCACAAAAATTAGCAGGATTAAGAGCAAAAAGGAATATTATTATCCCTGAGAACTAGGGCTATTGATATGAGTTACAGCAGCAGAAAGAACATGCAATGAAGCCTAACCTGTAGTGCACTATCTCTCCACAAACTCTGCCTAACCTGCTAACAGCAGTATTAATATACATCAGAATGAGCCCTTACAAGGGCTGTTGGTTCAGATGAAATAAATACAACTAGTGTGGAATCCCTGCCTAAAAGAAGCTAGAATTCTCTCCCTCGCTCAGCCGCAGCTCTCCCTACTCTGCCTATTTCCGGGGTAGACTGTGATGAGGGCAGGGTCCCTGGTCTTATATAGACCTGATGATGCTATGCGGCCAGCAATTCACTGTAATGTCACTACCAACATGGCTACGGCATTACAGTGACTGGCAGGCGATCCCTACATGTTAATTGGCTGCCTAAAAAGTGCCAAACATGTGAGGCCGGCACTCGAGCTCGCTCCCGAAATTTTAAGAAAAAAAAATACTCGCTGAGTACTGAGCATTTCGAGCACTGTGATGCTCGGGTAAGTAACGAGTAGTGACAAGCATGCTCGCTCATCACTAATAGTCAGTAAATGGGCCAAAGCCATATCAGGAACCAAACACACAAGCCGGGTGCTGAGTACAGAGGACTGAACCAGAGGAGAACAAGGCTGTATCAGGCAGCTTCTGGCAATATACTCTGAGCTTTAGTAGTGTGACTTCAGCTGGATTGCACACACTCATACTGCCAGACTGGATGGTACTACAGGTCCCAAGCACCCTAATCTTAATGGCTGGACAGGGCCTGTGCGCCCAGAGCTTCTGGTTCCAACATCTCCATCACCAATGCCACCCGCAGAATGAATAAGGCGGCTCCTGGTGACAGGAGAAGATCCCAGAGGAGATGGGATTCACCATTTGCAGAAGCCCTAATATGACAAAATGGCAGAAAACCAGAACATTAGAAATCCCCATAAAGTGACTCCATTTTGGAAATTATAACCCTCAATGAATGAATCTATAGGACTAGTGACTATTTTGACTCCACAGACACTTTCCGGAAATTAGCACGCAGTGGATTTTGGAGAGTGAAAATTGCACATTGGCCATTTTATTACCCAACACATAGTGCCCATATTGTGCTCCAGGAGGCACACACCATAAATTAACTGTGTTCTTCTCACTATAGTAATGCCAAATTCATGGATGCTAAATGTGGTTTGGCACACTGCAAGGGTCAGAAGCAAGGGGGGCATTTGTTTTTGGGAGTGCGGATATTGCTGGATTGGTTTATGGAAGCCATGTTTCTTTTTAAGAGCCTTTTGAGCCACTAATAATGTGGAAACCTCTGTTTTTCCACTGACAGATAATGGACTTGAGTGGGGACTTTTTTTTTTTTGCAGGATGAGTAGAAGTTTTTATTGGTATTATTTTCGCCTACATAACATTTTTTGGTGGCTTTTTTTATTCCATATTTTGGAGGCAGAATGAACAAACAGTTGAACACCACGCTCCACTGGTTCATCCTATGAGGTTTTCTATTAGACTGTGAACTGTCATTGTCTTGGTAAATAATAATAATTTTTCTACGTAACTTTCAATTGTTACCGACAGTTTAAGTAGAAATGTTCACAAATATTACATTCAAGGATATTTTATTCAAAAATTATAACTGTTTTTATTCTTGGCAGATGACTGTACCAGGAGATCAGAGGGACAGCTGACATCATCAATTTTTAAATCCGATGATCTTGAGATGCCACAAGATACAATTGAAGTGAATGCCATTACTCCAGATACACCATCATCCCTTCACAGCAAAGATCTGTCATCTGATCCTTTGAAACAGGTCCTGTCTTCTGATTCATTACCGACTACTAAGGAAAATCAAAGTCACAAAATAAGCATTAAAAAGCAAACTGCTCCTAAGGCAAATAATCCATTTTCATGTTCAGAATATGGAAATAGTTTTCCTCTCCAAAAGTTTTTTCTTAAGAATCAAGACATTCACACAGCAGAGAATATATTTTATTGTTCCAAGTGTGGGAAATGTTTTAACCAGAAATCGAAACTTGTTCGACACCAGAGAACTCACGCAGGGGAGAATTCATTTTCATGTTCAGAATGTGGGAAATGTTTTATGAAGAAATCATCTCTTCTTAGTCATCAGAGAACTCACACAGGGGAGAAGCCTTTTTCCTGCTCAGAATGTGGAAAATATTTTAGACATAAACGTAGTCTTGTTTTGCACCAAATAACGCACACAGGGAAGAAGTCTTTTTCATGTTCAGAATGTGGGAAATGTTTTAACCGAAAAGCGTATCTTGATAGCCATCAGAGAACCCACACAGGGGAGAAGCCTTTTTCATGTTCAGAATGTGGGAAATGTTTCAGATGGAAACAGCATCTTGATAACCACCAGAGAACTCACACAGGGGAGAAGCCTTTTTCATGCTCAGAATGTGGGAAATGTTTTAACCGGAAACAGAATCTTGATAACCACCAGAGAACTCACACAGGAGAGAAGCCTTTTTCATGTTCAGAATGTGGGAAATGTTTTAAATGGAAATCAGATGTTGTTATGCACAAAAGAACCCACACAGGGGAGAAGCCTTTTTCATGCTCAGAATGTGGGAAATGTTTTAGCTGGAAATCGCATCTTCGTAGCCACCAGAGAACCCACACAGGGGAGAAACCTTTTTCATGTTCAGAATGTGGGAAATGTTTTAACCGGAAACAGAATCTTGATAACCACCAGAGAACCCACACAGGGGAGAAGCCTTTTTCATGTTCAGAATGTGGGAAATGTTTTAACCTGAAACAGAATCTTGATAACCACCAGAGAACCCACACAGGGGAGAAGCCTTTTTCATGTTCAGAATGTGGAAAATGTTTTAACCTGAAACAGAATCTTGATAACCACCAGAGAACCCACACAGGGGAGAAGCCTTTTTCATGTTCAGAATGTGGGAAATGTTTTAACCAGAAATCAGATTTGATTAAGCACCTGAGAACCCACACAGAAGAGAGGCCTTTTTCATGTTCAGAATGTGGGAAATGTTTTAACCAGAAATCACATTTGATTAAGCACCTGAGAACCCACACAGAAGAGAGGCCTTTTTCCTGTTGAGAATGTGGGAAATGTTTTAACCAGAAATCAGGTTTGATTAAGCCCCAGAGAATTCACACAGGGGATAAGCATTTTTCATGTTCAGAATGTTTGAAAAGATTTAACTGAAAATTGTATCTTCATAAAGGGGTTGTCCACTACTAGGGCAACCACTTGTCATTCCTCATGTTTGGCCTCATTAAAATAAAAACACTCATACTCACGCTCTGTGTCATCGCTGTTCCAGCCGTGTCTGCACTCATGTACCCGGGGCTATTGTGAGGTTGTTACATCACCCGAGCCCTGCGCCCAATCAGCGCCAGCTTCACTGTCCCTGCCTTCAGACAGATTGAACATCAACAGGAAGCCACGGCTACAGCTGCTTTCTGACTTTCTGTTATTGTTCGATGTGTCCAAAGGTGGGGACAGTGACTCCAGGGCTGATTGGGCACAGGGCTTACATGACGTAACAACGTAATATAATCCCTGGAAACGCAAGTGCTGACACCGCTAGAACGCCGCAGGCATGGGAGGTTTGTATGACTTTTTATTTTAACAGGACCAAACATGAGGAATGAGAAGGAGTTGTCTAAGTAGTGGACAGCCCCTTTTAAAGATCAAAAATCCCACACACAGAGAAGACATTATCATACCTAGAGTGTGAGAAATGAATTACTGGAAAATCGTATTTTGTTGACCATCAAAAATAACCCAGACGGGTAGAAACTATATATGTTATTGACAAATTGTACATACGTATTGTGTGTATGTAAATGTGAATCAGAGCTCTGTGTATATAAATATGCATACAAGTGGTGTTCAAAAGTTCTGCATAGGCATGAAGAAAACTATATATTTCATACTTCTGCATCTCTACAGTGAAACTGGTGGAACATATATGTTTTTGTAATCCCTCATTGTATGCCATACTCATTTTTGAATGTCCCAAGTGTATAAATTGTTATGGTATGCGCATTTTTGATAATTTTTTTTTACAGCATAACCATCATAACCATACCTACACCAGTACAGTGTGTAGAATGGTGAACAGGTTTCTAAGTTCATTAACTTCCAATGCAAGTTCACACAGACTTAAATTTTACTTTTTAAGATTTATTGTTTTTTATTTAATTCAGAGTCCTGAAAAGGGCCTTTTGACTGCATCTTTAGGCTGCCTGCCCACGTTGCGTATTACAAGCGTATATGCTGCGGAATTTCCGCAGCGTAAACGCTTGTAAAACGCATGTATATCCGCACCCCATGGTCCCCAATGGCATTCCGCAATGTCAATGCCCATGCTGCGGATTTTTCCGCAGCGTATATACTGCGGTCAAAAATCCACAGCATGTTCATTAATTTTGCGTTTCCGCATGCGGAATCAATGTGCGGATGGTACCCAAGTCTGGAGGAGAGGAGACTCTCATCCAGACCTGGGTACCAAAGAACCTGTAAAAAAAAGAATAAAATAAAGTTTATACTTATCTTCTGATGTTTTCCCTCCGTTGCGCTGTTGTGTGAAGGACCTGCCACGTCATTGAGTCATGTGACCTATCACATGACTCAATGACTTCACCGCAGGTCCTGCACACAACAGCGTGAGCCGCTCAAGACTCCGGACGGGGCAGAGAATGCATCGGAAGGTGAGTATAAACTTTATTTTTTTATTTTTTACCATTCTGATTTTTTTTTTTAACTATTACTTGGTCACACTATATAAATCCATGCCGGTTGCATGGATTTATATAGTGTGAACAAGTTGTCAAGCACTTTTCCAAGTGATGCTTAAATCACTTGGAGAAGTGCTTGATAACCCGCATGCGGAAATGCATGCAAAGACACCTCACAAACGCTTCTACCTGGCGGGAAAACCGCATGCGATTTTCCCGCCAAGGAGAAGTGTAAAAAATATGCTTCAGTTCCGCAACGTGGGCACTTAGCCTTAGCTTCTAATACTTTATTGGCCAGACTTTGCTCTTGAGCACCAACTTGCATCTCTGTGGCATTGAGTGAACAAGCTTCTGCAGATGTTCACGAGTGATGATGTGCTTCCAGGCCTGTATCAGAGACTCAATCAACTCTCTCTTGGTCCTTGGCTATTTTTTAGATATCTCTATTGATACCTTGTGCCACAAATTTTCAATTAGATTGAGGTCCGAGGACTGGGCTGGCCAGTCAATAGTAGCCACCTTGTTCTATTTTTCCATTCTTAGCTCTGTGACAAGGAGCATTATCATCCTGGAAGATATAATCCCCTGAAAACAGGTGTTGAGCAGAAGGCAGCATTTTCTTATTAAGGATGTCTATGTATTTTTTTGCATTACCATACCCTCCACAATATGAAGCCTTCCAACACCATTGGCTGCCATACAGCCCCAGACCATTACTTTCATCGGATGTTTCACAGAGAAGCTCAAACACTGGCTTGTACTCATCATGTGGAAACCTTCTCAGATAAGACTTGCCATCATTTCCTAAAATGAAAAAAGTGCTTTCATCACTAAATAGCACTTTTTCCCACTCCTCCTTCCTCCATTTTGAATATTTCAATGCCCACAGTTTTCGCCTTTGTCTTTGTATGGCTGTCATCAATGGCTTCTTTCGGGCCTTGTACCCTCTCAATCCTGCTTCCAAACATCTCTTCCTAACAGTTGATGTTGATACCTCAATATTGCACTTTTCTTGCCATTCTCGCAGAAGCTGAGGAGAGGTGAGCTTTCGATTGGCAAGGGATGTTCTTATCAGTACTCTATCCTCCCTTTTAGTTGACTTTCTGGGCTGACTAGATCTGGGCCTGTCCTGGGTAATTCCAAGCTGCTTATGTTTCTGCAAAATTCTTACGACTGTACTCTGATTACAGCCGACCTTCCTTGCGATCTGGGGGCCAGTATAACCCTCTTCATGTAGCACCACAACTCGCACACGATCCTCCGCTGACAAAAATCTGAAGGCTCCCATCATAAAGCTCTACAGTATGATTCACTAGATAGACCAACAGATAAAACAAGCAAACAAAGCAGCAGATGTGATGCAATGTAATGGAATGTGATTGGCTGCCATATCCAGGTTATGATTGGTCACAAGAACCTCATCTGTGATTGGCTAATTTTGGATCTGAAGCTGTACAATATTTAGTTGTGCTTTCAATTCCCATATTGTTGCAATTGTTAGAACCTTGCTCTTAGGTTTTTTTTCCTTTGCTGGTCACATGACCTTGTTGGCCTATTTAAGCCTGCTCCGCCCTTCTGGCTTTGCTGGACTTCATTGTATATCTACTTTCTAGCTAGCCTGTGCTCTGTGTCTTGCTCTGTTAGTTTGCTTGGTCTACTGACCTCTATGTTCTATATATTTTGTTTGTTCGTCTGTCTGCTACTATTTCTGTTAGGAGGTGTCCCATATTCCTCCCAGTCCTTAGTACTTGTAGGGATTCCTTCCCCACATCTATAGGTCTCCGTACAGACTAGCTTAGGACTTTAGCAGGTCTGATCGCAGGATCAGGTCCCCTGTTACATCGTAGGGATTAAGCTGAGTTCTATCGTAGGGACAGATCTCCTCTCTTTCCTTAGCTCTGGTAGCAGAACATAACAGCAATAATTTCAGGCAAAACTGCTTCAAAAGCTAAAAATATTACAGGGAGAGAATGCAAAATTGTATTCTGAACAAAACCATATATAATGTCATATTAGCATCGAAGATATTCGACAGAAAACGTTTAAAACTTGAAAAATCAATTTATCCTATACCTATGCAGGACTTTTGAACACCACTGTATGTAGCAGAGCTGTGTGTATGTAAATGTGCGTATGTAGCAGAGCTGAGTGTGCATGCACTGTCCATGCAGCAGTGTTAGAAAGACCACATGGGCCAGGGTTCATCCTATTGATTGCCGTACTCCTTTCCGTTGGTATAACACTTCTCAGACAATGCAGGATAGGGGACCACACTCAGATAAGACTTTATTGGGTCAACAACAGTTAACATCATATATTACAATCCCATTGGCTCGCTGGGGATTAGAACCTCAGCGACTTTGGGGCATTTAGAGCCAATCTGCTGCCAACTACCAGGATGATGAAGATTCCCCATGGGACCTTCAGGATTTTAAGAGTGTTAGTGTGGAATAATGGGCCAAAATCACACCTGGGCAATGCATGTGACTAGTTTCTCCATACAGGAGGCATCTTGAAGCTGTCATCTCCAGCAAAGGCTTTTGTGTGAAGTATTAAATAAACTTAAGTGAGTGAGTTAAATACTTATTCCCTGTGTCATTTCTCATTATTACAAATAGCTTATTTTTTGGCCATCTTTGGTTTGATTTCTTTAAATAGTTGGGTCCAGAAAATATTTGGACAGTGATACGAGTTTGGGCATTTTATCGGTTTACCAAAACATATTTAGGATAAAATTATATAATCAGTCTGGCCTTAAAGTTCCAACTCTCCGCTTTAATTTGAGGGTGTTCACATCATAATTGGATGTAGGGTTTAGGAATTACAGCTCTTTAATATGGGGCTGCATCTTTTTCAAGGAACCGAAGGTAATTGGACAATTATTTCAAAAGCTCTTTCACTGGCTGTATGGGCTCTTCCCCCATTAATCCATCATCAATTAAGATGGTAAAAGGTCTTGTGCTGATTCCAGGTGTGGCTTCGTATTTGGAAGCTGTTGCTGTGAACCCATAACACAGAAATGAGCTCTCAATGGAAGAGAAAAGATCAAATCTACCAATGATCAGAAATATTAGGAGTTGCTAAATTAACAGAATGGTATATTTTGCAAAAAAAAAAGTTCACTTCTGAGCTTGGGGACTCAAAAAGGTGTGCACGCCCACTGAAGGAAACCGTGGTGGATGATTGCAGAATCCTTTCAATGGTGAAGAAAAGCCCCTTCACAATATGAACCTACGTGAAGAAAACTTTCCAGGAAAAAGGTGTTTCAGTGTTTAGGTCCACCATAAAAGAGCAGACTTCATAAGAGCAAATACAGAGGGTTCACCACAAGGTGCAAAGCATTCTTTGGACAGATGAAACTAATATCAACCTGTATAAAAAAGATGGGAAGAATAAAGTTTGGAGAAGGCTTGAAACGGCTCATGATCCAAACACAGCACATCTTTTGTAACACATGGTGGCGGCTGTGTGAAGTTACAGGCATGCTTGGTTTCCAATGGCCGATATTTTCTGCTCAGATACCACCAAATGCAGTAAGGTTGATTGGACGGCGTGCTACGATACCGGCACAGTACTGCAGGAAACCAGTGGCCAAAGGAGCACGAGCAGAAGAGCAAGCAGTAGCAGAAGTTCTTGTAGTTAGCAAAAGGAGTTGTAGGAACAATCCGTAGATGGGTGAGAACAATCTAGGAAAATGTTCAGGAGCTTGGAGACTGGAAACTAGGCTAACACCTAGACACAATACTACTTGTCACATACATCATCAAATTCTTTATACACAGATGGTAGTTTAGAAGATTATTCAGGATTGTGAAGACCCGGGGTCTTCCATGGGCGTAACGCTACTCAGACAGCACAGGGTGAGGGTAAAACAGCGTGGCAATACTTTATTGACCCACAAACTGACAAACACACAGAACAATCCCATCATATACCCAAGATGGAACATTACACAGTCTCACCCTTCCTTCTTTTACTGCCTAGGATAGAACAACTGCGCCTTTGGAGACTTCCAGGGCCGACTACCTCAACCAGTGGCCCCCCGCTTCTGGTGGGCCCCCACAGAGAGGAGGTAGCAGTAAGCTTAGGAAGCTAGCAGTCCATCAAGGTACAAGGCCAGGAGACCCGAGGGTCCCAACCTGGCCTCTCCGAGAGTTTCCATGGGGCCAGGCGACCGGTGGGTCCCTCCTGGCAACTCTAAATGTCTCCATGGGTTCTAGGTGACCGGCGGGTTCACCCTAGCAACGCCCAAACAACATCCATGGGACCAGGTGACTTCTTTGGCCTCTCCTGGTCTCCCCAAAAGTATCTATGGTATCTCTGATGATTAAATGGAGCAAATCCATATCTTTCCAGTCAGGGAGCATACCCTTAGACCAGAATCATGTGAAATACAAATCGGTGTCTCTTTGGATGCCATGCAATCCATCTGCTGTCCTGAAGGATGTCTCTCATTCTCCTTTCATCTTTCTGATGTTCCTTGATTCTCTGTCCCAAGTCCCACAGCTACAGAAACACATGCTCCCTTCTGCTTCTCTGGGCTCAAGTCTCTTGAATGGGCAGAACTCCTTTCACCCACCCCCTCCAAAGCTAAGTGTGCATTAGTGGAGGTATCTTTCTCAGGTCGACCGCATCACCTGGGTCTACATGTGAGATTCCCTGTGGTGAAGGCTCTGCCGGATCTTCTTTCAACACTTACACAATAGGCCTAGACGACTTTTGAAAAATGGTTAGAGGCTGCTTAGATAGTAATGAAATTAGTGGAATGCTGAACACTTTACAAGTTAAATTAGTGTACATAAACTGAAGAGCAAGCAGAACATTAATAAAACAGCCAGCAATCTCTAATAAAACCCAATAATGTATTTCTTTTGGATTACCACATCTAATCATCTGGCTAATTAAAGTATTACACTGTATCGGCACAAGAATCCTCTACAAACTCTTCATTTGGTGAAGCCTGTGGGAAGGGTACAGTAGATGGAAAAGACATTTCTTTGGTTTCCAAATTGATAGTGGGATTTTGAGTCTGTAGCCATGGAAACCCGAGGATTATTGGAAAATGTGGAGATGAGATTAGTAGGAAGGATAAAACCTCATGGTGATTAGGTTCCATAACATCTCTAAGGGTTCAGTCTCTTGATTCACTGGTTCCGAATTTTGTGGAGATCTGTCAACAGTTTCCATGATAATAGATGAAAGTCTGTTTTGAATTTTTACCCCATGTTCATTTGCGAAAGAGATGTCCATAAAATTGCCTTTTGCTCCTGAATCATCCATGGCAGATGTGGAAATCATTTGAGAATCAACTTGAAACTTGATAAAAATAAAGCAATGAGAGTCCTTGTTTTCTTTTTTACTGTTGGGTGCAATAGAAGAAATTGAATGGATGACCACATTCACTGGAGGCTCTGATTCAGACAAGACTGATTCTTCTTCGGAAAAGTTGAGATCCACTGCCACTGCTTTATGTAGTCGAGAAGGACAATTGACGAGAAAGTGGTCAGTCTTGCCACAATAAAAACACAAATTTTCCCGAAGTCTCTGTTCTTTTCTCGCAGCACTTTCACGTTTTAATAGGCGGTTAACTTGCATGGCTTCAGCTTCAGATACGTGAGGACTTTTTATAATTTTAGCCTCCACTGTAGACGGCTCACTAGTGAGGAGACTAAAATGGAGTTGCTAGAGTGAGGTCCTCAAAAATCAACTGAAAACTAAGAGTTTGGGTATAAAGTTGCAGGGAGGGTCGTGACAGTGATGGAGCAGAAAACCAAATCATAAGCATTGACAACACAAAAGTGGTGTAAATTACAGCAGAAGTGTCCTCCAGTGACCCTGGACTTTCCTGTATATATACAGGTGCTTCTCACAAAATTAGAATATCATCAAAAAGTTAATTTATTTCAGTTCTTCAATACAAAAAGTGAAACTTATACATTATATAGAGTCATTACACACAGAGTGATCTATTTCAAGTGTTTATTTCTGTTAATGTTTATGATTATGGCTTACAGCCAATGAAAACACAAAAGTCATTATCTCATTAAATTAAAATACTTTATAACACCAGCTTGAAAAATGATTTTAAAATCCAAAATGTTGGCCTACTGAAATGTATGTTCAGTAAATGCACTCAATACTTGGTCAGGGCTCCTTTTGCATCAATTACTGCATCAATGTGGCATGGAGGCGATCAGCCTGTGGCACTGCTGAGGTGTTATGGAAGCCCAGGTTGCTTTGATAACAGCCTTCAGCTCGTCTGCATTGTTGGGTCTGGTGTCTCTCATCTTCCTCTTGACAATACCCCCATAGATTCTCTATAGGTTTAAGGTCAGGCTAGTTTGCAGGCCAATCAAGCACAGTGTTACTGTTGTTTTTAAACCAGGTATTGGTACTTTAGGCAGTGTGGACAGGTGCCAAGTCCTCCTGGAGAATGAAAATTCCATCTCCAAAATGCTTGTCGGCAGAGGGAATCATGAAGTGCTCTAAAATTTCCTGATAGATAGCTGTGCTGACTTTGGTCTTGATTATTGATGAGCGAGCATGCTCATTATTTGAGATTTACAAGCATGCTCGGGCGAACACAGAGTATCTTCAGAGTGCTCTGTGTTATGTTTGAATCACTCTTGTGTGCCTGATTTGCAACTGTTAGGCATTCCTCACATGTATTAAAGCTGTCAAAGAAACATACATTCCTCACATTTATTAAAGCTGTCAAACAGTCGCAAAACATGCACACAGTAGTGATTCAAACATAACACAGAGCACTCTGAAGATACTTGGTGTTTACCTGAGCATGCTCTGCGAAATGATTAACAGAACATACTCGCTCATCACTAGTCTTGATAAAACACAGTGGACCTACACCAGCAGATGACATGGCTCCTCAAACCATCACTGATTGATTGGAAACTTCACACTAGACCTCAAGCAGCTTGGATTGTGGCCTCTCCACTCTTCCTCCAGACTCTGGGACCTTGATTTCCAAATGAAATGCAGAATTTACTTTCATCTGAAAACAACACCTTGAACCACTGAGCATCAGTCCAGGTCTTTTTCTCCTTGGCCCAGGTAAGACGCTTCTGGCACTGTCTATTGGTCATGAGGGGCTTAACACAAGGAATACGATAATTGTAGCCCATGTCCTGGATACGTCTGTGTGTGGTGGCTCTTAAAGAAATTACTCCAGCAGCAGTACAATCCTTGTGAATCTCCCCCAAATTTTTGAATGGCCTTTTTTAACAATCCTTTCAGGCTGCGGTTATCCCGGTTGCTTGTGCACCTTTTCCTACCACAATTTTTCTTTCCACTCAACTTTCCCTTAACCCCTTTACCCCTGAAGGTCGTTTGCACGTTAATGACCGGGCCAATTTTTACAATTCTGACCACTGTCACTTTATGAGGTAATAACTCTGGAACGCTTCAACGATCCCACTGAATCTGAGATTGTTTTTTCATGACATATTGTACTTCATGATAGTGATAAAATTTCTTCGATATGACTTGCGTATATTTGTGAAAAAAATCGGAAATTTGGCAAAAATGTTGAAAATGTAGCAATTTTCTAAATTTTTAATTTTCATGCTCTTAAATCAGAGAGATATGTCACACAAAATAGTTAATAAATAACATTTCCCACATGTCTACTTTACATCAGCACAATTTTGGAACCCAATTTTTTTTTGTTAGGGAGCTATAAGGGTTTAAAGTTGACCAGCGATTTCCTATTTTTCCAACAAGATTTAGAAAACCATTTTTTTAATGACCACATCACATTTGAAGTGACTTTGAGGGCCCTTTATGACAAGAAATACCCCCCTTAATAACCATTGGACCCCCGCGATGAGAATCGCGGGTCCCGATGGTTACCATGGTACCCTGAGGTCATGTGATGATCCCAGGGTACGGTGGCCTGTGAGATCCAGCAACAAGCTGGCTCTCACAGGCACAGTCAGTGAGTCAGACATGACTCACTGACAGGTCTCATACACTGCAGTACAGAGTTACTGCAGAGTATGAGACCACATATCAAAGTGACAATCACACATGTCCCACAGTGGGACTTGGTAAAAAAGTAAAAAAAAAAAACACAAAGTGCACACATCACTAAAATCCGTTTTGCAGCTCAAAAATAAAGGAAACATACACATAATTGGTATCACCGCATCTGGAACAACCTGCTCTATAAAACTGTTGTGTTATTTAGTTCGTTTAGCAAAAAAAAAACACGCCAAAAGTGATGCTTTTTCATTATACTGACTCACAAAAAAGTGAATAAAAAGCGATCAAAAAGTTGTATGTAAAAAAAAATTATATAAATAAAAACGCCAAATCATCCCACAAAAAAGCCATAATATGGCTCATTCGGCAAAAAAATAAAAAAGTTGCAGCTCTCAGAATGCGACGATGCAAAATCAATTTTCTTTTTTGTAAAATACAGTTTTTAGTCTGTAAAAATTGCAAAGCATAAAAAAAATATATAAATCTGGTATCGCTGTAATCGCACCGACCCAGCGGACAAATCAGTCTCATCACTTTTACCACACGGCGAACAGCGCAAAAAATAAAAACAATAACTGAATTGCTGGTTTTTGTTCATCCTGTGTCTGAAAAATCTGAATAAAAAGCGATCAAAAATTATTATGTGCCCCAAAATGGTACCAAAAAATCTGCAACTCGATACGCAAAAAATAAGCTGTCATTCAGCTCTGTTCACCAAAAAATAAAAAAGTTACAGCTCTCAGTATATGGCAACAAAAATAACTACTTTTCATAAAAAAAAAGGATTTTTACTGTGTAATAGCAACAAAACCTAAAAAAAAACATATAAACCTGGTATCATTGTAATTGCACCGACCCGAAGAATAAATCCGCCTTATCACTTATACCGCATGGTGAACAGCGCAAAAACAAGAACTATTCTGGTACTGCTGTCTATTTCTTCATTGTGCCTCCAAAAAAATCGGAATAAGTCTCGACTCACGTTTATCCTGCGCTCTCCACTGAGCGCCTACGTTGGGGTTTCCGTGTAAATTCACCAAAACTGCAATTCAGACAAAAAACCCAGATGGAGCCACTCATTTATGAGGCTGATGGAGTCCATTTGGACTGGTTTCTGTTCCAGCGGTGTACCATCATTTTAGGCTTTTTTTTTAGTGCACAAGTGTGGACAACCACAGGTCTGTGTGCGCCTAAAAATATGGAGACCACTGGAACAGATGTCAAACAGGCTCCAAAGTGTCTCCATCTGCCTCTTTGTGGTGGGTGGTTCCGTTGGGGGTTTCGTCTGAATCGCATTTTTGTGGGATTTACATGGAAACCCTGTCGTAAGTGCTCAGCGTAGACTGGCGATCCAGTCTTATTCTGGAAGCAATCAATAATTATGTACCCCAAAATGTTACCAATAAAACCCCTAATTTATCCCACACAAAACCAGCTGCCTCTCAGGTCCGTCATCTGTCACGAGGACTATAGGGGGTCCCACGTTACTGGTAGAACAAAGTCTCTGGAAAAGTGACAGCTCCCGTCCCCTCAAATAAAATCCAGTGAATTCTGATCTTCCAAATCCAAATGCCCCACTGTACCTAAACTGCATTAAGTGGCCACATGTTTGGCATTATTGTAGCGGGGAGAGTACTTAATTTACGAGGTGTGTGAGAAATGTATGGGAGCGCTATGTATGGGCACTAAACTGGTATATTTGGAATTCTCCAGAATAAAGCCTGGCGTGGATGTTACATAATAGTCACTGCAGCAGTAGATGAATTCATTGAGATGTGTACTTTCGACAGTGGGGCCACTTTTGTGGTTTTTCTGCTGTTCTGGCACCTTTGGGGCTCCGCAAATGTCATCCACAAACTATTCTACCAAAATCTATGCTCCAAAAGCCAAATAGCGCTCCTTCCTTCTCAGCCCTGACGTGTGGCCTAACAGTAATTTCTGATGACATATGGGGCATTATCGCGTTCGGGAGAAATAGCATAACAAATTATGGGGTCCATTTCCTATATGATGACCTAATGGTATTAAATTCTGTGTAGTACCTGTAGGTTAAAAATGCTCACTATACCCCTGGATAAAATCCTTGAGAGGTGTAGTTTCCTTCCTTGCCGTCCGCCCAAACAATAGTTTTCCCCTACATATAGGGTATGTCCGTACCCAAGAGCAATTGCACAACAAATTTTTGGGTCCATTTTCTCCTGTTACCCTTGTGAAAATAAAAAAAAATTGGGGTTTAATTACATTTTTGTGGAAAAAAATTAGATTTTCTTAATTTCACGGCTCTACATTATAAACTTCTGTGAAGCACCTGGAGGTTCAAGGTGCCCACCACACATCTAGATAAGTTCCCTGAGGGGTCTAGTTTCCAAAATGGTGTTACTTGTGGGGGGATTCCACTGTTTAGTCACATAAGGGGCTCCCCAAACGTGACATGGCGTCCGCTAATTATTCAAGCAAATTTTCCATTCAAAAGTCCAATGGCGCTCCGTCCCTTCCGAACCCTGCCATGCGTCCAGTGGTTTTCCCACCAGTGGTAACTACGAGATCAGGAGAAATTGCACAACACATTTTGGGGTCCATTTTCTCTCATTACCCCTGTGAAAATAAAAAAATTGGGTCTGAAGTAAATCTTTTGTGAAAAAAGTTAAAATTCATTTTTTCCTTTCACGTTGCTTCAGTTCCCGTGAAGCACCTGAAGGGTTAATAAAGTTTTTGAATGTGGTTTTGAGCACCT
This sequence comes from Phyllobates terribilis, assembly GCF_046119375.1. Classification (NCBI taxonomy): domain Eukaryota; kingdom Metazoa; phylum Chordata; class Amphibia; order Anura; family Dendrobatidae; genus Phyllobates; species Phyllobates terribilis. The sequence continues at coordinate 3,388,575 of NW_027362916.1, forward strand.
TGAGGGGTGCAGTTTTTAGAATGGTGTCACTTTTGGGTATTTTCTGTCATATAGGCCCCTCAAAGTGACTTCAAATATGATGTGGTCCCTAAAAAAATGGTTTTGTAAATTTTGTTGTAAAAATGAGAAATCGCTGGTCAACTTTTAACCCTTATAGCTCCCTAACAAAAAAAAATTTTGGTTCCAAAATTGTGCTGATGTAAAGTAGACATGTGGGAAATGTTATTTATTAACTATTTTGTGTGACATATCGCTCTGATTTAAGGGCATAAAAATTCAAAGTTTGAAAATTGATAAAATTTTCAAAATTTTCACCAAATTTCCATTTTTTTTCACAAATAAATGCAAGTGTTATCGGAGAAATTTTACCACAATCATGAAGTACAATATGTCACGAAAAAACAGTCTCAGAATCAGGGAGATCCAATGAAGCGTTCCAGAGTAATTACCTCATAAAGTGACAGTGGTCAGAATTGTAAAAATTGGCCTGGTCATTAACGCGCAAACCACCCTCGGGGGTTAAGGGGTTAAGGACTTAATTGGCTTCGTCCTTAAGGGGTTAAACACCTGAACAATTTCCTAAAAAAAGCATCAAAAAGCAGAAGAGGCGGCTACACAGCGGAGTGTATGAGGAGCCGGGAGCAGCGCCATCTAGTGGTGGCAGTGCGGAACTGTCTACAGCGGAGGCCCACGCTCCAGCAGCTCCAATCTCCTCCCCTCAGCACTGAGCGGCTACAGCGGAGGAGACAGTGAGGAAAGAGCAACTCCGAGCTCCACACAACTCTGCTATCACGCCTGCGCTGACTAGGCTCCGCCCTCTTACGGTGACACAGCCTCGCATGGCGACATTGGTCTGATGTCAGCAGAGGTCCTGTAGCACGCTTGGCTTCAGTCTCTACCGCAGTGGAATGGAGAAGGCCCCGCCCCGTCCGGTGACGTCACCTCACACAGCCGCCTCCAATCTACACGCTGCCCTTCCCCAGGTAGCTCCGTCTGTCCCAGTGTGCGGCTCTGCAGCTGGAGGTCTGTGCAGACTCCGCGTTATTCTCTATGCGGATTATTTCTTCCTCTTCCGTCTATATCGCCGTCACACTCCACAGCGCTGTACACATTATTATCACACGCACCAGGGGCGGACACAGACTGTAGTGGGCCCCTGTGCAAGAAATTTTTGGGGCCCCCCCCTGCGCTTCATAAGGCAACAAAGTTATGTAAACATAACCCCCCCCCATGTGCATCTCTCGCCCCCCCATGTGCATCTCCCATCCCCCCCGTGCATCTCTCATCCCCCCCATGTGCATCTCTCATCCCCCCCATGTGCATCTCCCATCCCCCCCGTGCATCTCTCATCCCCCCCATGTGCATCTCTCATCCCCCCCGTGCATCTCTCATCCCCCCCACTCCTAGTTAATTAATTGTATTTAAAACAAATAAAACTTGTTATACTTACCCCCATGCGATCCCTGCAGAATCCTGGCGCTCGTCCACGTCGCTGCCACCAGGCTCTCCTGACTTTCGGCCATGTGACGGTGCCACATACATAGCCATCAGCTTTTGTTTTGGCCAAAAGATTTTTAAAGCCGCCACCACGATAAGGTAGACTCTTCTGGCCGGGCCCTACTCTAACCTATTAAAATTTTCTTAAAATATCCAATACTCTTTTTAGATATATTTTTATTTAGTTTTCTTTAAGGGAATGTATCATATACATTTTTTTTTTTTAAATGACCAATAATACCACATACAGGGAATACCGCCACACCATGACCAGACCACATATTACCACAACATAGTGACCGAATAATACCACACAGAAGGGGGAAAAACTGCCACACCATGACCAGACCACATATTACCACCACATTACTAATATTACCACCACATTACTAATATTACCATAAGTGTCATTATACACGGGAGCTCTATACATGGTATGTATAATGTAAGTGTCCAGGTAATCTAGTGATCACCAGTGACATTATACACAGGAGCTCTGTATATAGTGTCAGTGTACAGGTAATACAGTGATCACCAGTGACATTATACACAGGAGCCCGGTACATAGTATATAGTGTAAAGGCCCTGTCACACATAACGAGATCGCTAGCGAGATCGTTACTACGTCACAGTTTTGAGATCGCTGGAGAGATCGTTCGGGAGCCGTCAAACATGTAAACTTGCCAACGATTTCGGCCGCCCCAGCGATCTAACTAACGATCTCGTTGGTCGCTGGGACGCTGTCACACAGCAGCTATTTCAACGATCCACACTCAACGATACACACTTTGAGGGACTGTACTGTGACAGAAAGGCGTACATAAAATTACCTTTCCGCGCCCACTCATCTTCGATTGGTGGACGCTACTGCGTTCTGATTGGCCGGGGGTTTTTAAAAAGGCGACGTTGGGGCAATTCCGCTCCCTTGTTCCTATCTGCGCTTTGCTTTCGGATCGTAGCAGTGTTCTCCGGGCAAGTTTCGTCCATCTGGGATTTGTTGAAGCCTTGTCAGCGTCCTGATTTTTGGATCCTAGTTGCGATCTACTGCTGTGATTCCATTCATTTGTGGATTTTCTTCAGCTGTGACTGAACATTGACTTTTGGGTTTTTCAGGCACTGTATTGCTTTGTTTCCACGGTAAGTTATTTTAGTGGATTTTTATCACACTCAATAAGTATATATTTGCTTATATATTGGAGGCCATTTTTAGTCAGCAAATGGTGTGTAGTACTTTTTACTTTGTTTGAAAATGTTTCATGTATGCTCACTGTATTGCTATCCTTTTCAGATGGCTTTCAAAAGTGAAGAGTTTGTGAGGGAAATGATTGACCTCTACCGCTCCCTGCCGTGCCTTTGGCAAATAAAATCAACAGACTACTGCAATAGAGAGAAAAAGAGGGAGGCCTACCAGCAATTGATTTCCCTCTTTAAAAGGCATGGCCCCAACGAGAAGGTGGATGAAGAGCTGGTGAAGAGAAAGATCCAGGGTCTACGTACCGTATATAAGAAAGAACTCAACCGGGTGGAGAAATCAAAGAAGTCAGGTACCGGCACAGATGAGGTTTATGTGCCGACATTATGGTATTATGACTTGCTTGCCTTCACCCGTGACCAGGAGCTACCTCGGCGAATGGCGTGTACGATACGGCAGACCCCGGAAGAAGACCCCGACATACGGACTGACTCCCCTGTTGAAGATGTAAGTACCTTCTTTGCTTCCCTGTAAATAGCATTTATACTTTCAATGTACATGCCCTAGTTTAGCCGCCCCTCATATTTGTTTTTTAGTGCACGTGTACCCATGCTGGTCATAACATACCTGCTGGATGTTGTAACCAAATCTTAACTTTATTTTTGTGTTCCCACAGCACCATTGGCAAGATGACGACATCTCGGCTACGGAACGTGGTATGGAGGAGGCGAGTGTTATGTCAAGGAATGAGGAACCTATGGCATCGGTGAATGAAGACCCTATGGCCTCTACAAGTGAAGACCTTGTGCCTCGGCGACAGAGAAAATCAAGGAAAAGAAAGGCCAGCTTGCCGCCATCGCCAGATCTAGTATCTCTGGCGAACAAGATTCTACTTCTGCAGACCCAGGCCAAGCGGGACAGCTTTGCAACATATGCTGGCGAGAGACTACAGAGGCTGGATGACCGACAGAGGGCGCATGCAGAAAGGGTCATGTTTGAGACTTTAAATAAAGCGGCAGCCGGTGAACTTAATGAAACGTCTACTGTACATACTCTGATTGACCCTGGCCATTTTCAACAACATTCTTGGACCCATAGGCCGGACCCACTTCACAGCACACCAGTGCAGAGGATCCGGCGTCCACAAAGCCTTGCCCCCCCCCCCACAGTATCCCATGTGTTCCGATTCTTTTGTTTCCCCCAGGCACGGATACACAAATACAGGTAATCGATATGAAGAACTGTAGTGATGTTTCATTTCAATTTTTTTTTATCATTTTGTAAATATTGTTAATTTAATACTTATTTAAATTGTTAAAATTGTTTATATTTTTGTTTGTTTATAAAAACAAGGTTTATTGTCCTCTTTTTTAACTTTACCCCTGCCCTCTGATCTCACTCTGATTGAAATAAAAATGTTTTTTGGTTGCCTTATTTTCTGCTTTACCTCTTCCCGAGGGTGGGACCCCTCACCCCTGCCCTCCGATCCCTTCCCAATCTCCGTTCCCTCCCCTCCATTCTCTACCGTCTATTCCCATCCCTGCTCTCCGCTGGTGATCACCTCCTCCCCTTCTCCTCCTCCGGCTCCAGGCTTTATCACCTGTCTTCTGTCTTTTCCCTGTGTCCTCTGGTCTTCTTCACAGCTGGTTTTCTTCCCCTCCTCTTCCTACTTCCCTTCTTTTAGTCTTTGGGGTCATAGTCATGGTGCACGGTATGGCAATGATCTGCCATACCATGCACTATGAGTCTGACTCAGATTATAGGTTGTATATATTAGATTCTTGATAGGGCGTTGATCCAGGGAACTAGTCTGATTGCCGTATGTGGAGTCAGGAAGGAATTTTTTTTCCCAAAACGGAGCATGGGTTTTTTTTGCCTTCCTCTGGATCAACATGTTAGGTCTTCCTTATAGTTTTCATACTATGTTCCTATTCTTTCCTCTTCTCTCTTCTTCTTGAATTAGCTGGCATCTGTGAAAGCCGACTTCAGACGGCTTTCCTGCCCCCACACAACTTCAGCTAATAATATCAATAAGTAGGCGGCAATGAAAGCCGACTTCAGACGGCTTTCCTGCCCCTACACTACTTCAGCTGATAACATCAATTAGTAGACAGCTATTAAAGCCGACTTCAGACGGCTTTCCTGCCCCCACACAACTTCAGCTGATAATATCAATAAGTAGGCGGCAATGAAAGCCGACTTCAGACGGCTTTCCTGCCCCTACACTACTTCAGCTGATAACATCAATTAGTAGACAGCTATTAAAGCCGACTTCAGACGGCTTTCATGCCCCCACACAACTTCAGCTGATAACATCAATTTGCAGGCGGCTATTAAAGCCGACTTCAGACGGCTTTCCTGCCCCTACACAACTTCAGCTGATAACATCAATAAGCAGGAGGGTGTGAAAGCCGACTTTGGAGTGGGCTTTACTGCCCCTGCACTGCTTGTTTTAGGCAGTATCACACAGGATAGGATTAGATACACAACCCGTCAGGCAGTATCACACAGGATAGGATTAGATACACAACCCTTTAGGCAGTATCACACAGGATAGGATTAGATACACAACCCGTCAGGCAGTATCACACAGGATAGGATTAGATACACAACCCTTTAGGCAGTATCACACAGGATAGGATTAGATACACAACCCTTTAGGCAGTATCACACAGGATAGGATTAGATACACAACCCGTCAGGCAGTATCACACAGGATAGGATTAGATACACAACTCTTTAGGCAATATCACACAGGATAGGATTAGATACACAACCCTTTAGGCAGTATCACACAGGATAGGATTAGATACACAACCCTTTAGGCCGTATCATACAGGATAGGATTAGATACACAACCCGTCAGGCAGTATCACACAGGATAGGATTAGATACACAACTCTTTAGGCAGTATCACACAGGATAGGATTAGATACACAACCCTTTAGGCAGTATCATACAGGATAGGATTAGATACACAACCCGTCAGGCAGTATCACACAGGATAGGATTAGATACACAACTCTTTAGGCAGTATCACACAGGATAGGATTAGATACACAACCCTTTAGGCAGTATCACACAGGATAGGATTAGATACACAACCCGTCAGGCAGTATCACACAGGATAGGATTAGATACACAACCCTTTAGGCAGTATCACACAGGATAGGATTAGATACACAACCCGTCAGGCAGTATCACACAGGATAGGATTAGATACACAACCCGTCAGGCAGTATCACACAGGATAGGATTAGATACACAACTCTTTAGGCAGTATCACACAGGATAGGATTAGATACACAACCCTTTAGGCAGTATCACACAGGATAGGATTAGATACACAACCCGTCAGGCAGTATCACACAGGATAGGATTAGATACACAACCCTTTAGGCAGTATCACACAGGATAGGATTAGATACACAACCCGTCAGGCAGTATCACACAGGATAGGATTAGATACACAACCCGTCAGGCAGTATCACACAGGATAGGATTAGATACACAACCCTTTAGGCAGTATCACACAGGATAGGATTAGATACACAACCCGTCAGGCAGTATCACACAGGATAGGATTAGATACACAACCCGTCAGGCAGTATCACACAGGATAGGATTAGATACACAACCCGTCAGGCAGTATCACACAGGATAGGATTAGATACACAACCCTTTAGGCAGTATCACACAGGATAGGATTAGATACACAACCCTTTAGGCAGTATCACACAGGATAGGATTAGATACACAACCCGTCAGGCAGTATCACACAGGATAGGATTAGATACACAACCCTTTAGGCAGTATCACACAGGATAGGATTAGATACACAACCCGTCAGGCAGTATCACACAGGATAGGATTAGATACACAACCCGTCAGGCAGTATCACACAGGATAGGATTAGATACACAACCCTTTAGGCAGTATCACACAGGATAGGATTAGATACACAACCCTTTAGGCAGTATCACACAGGATAGGATTAGATACACAACCCGTCAGGCAGTATCACACAGGATAGGATTAGATACACAACCCTTTAGGCAGTATCACACAGGATAGGATTAGATACACAACCCGTCAGGCAGTATCACACAGGATAGGATTAGATACACAACCCGTCAGGCAGTATCACACAGGATAGGATTAGATACACAACCCGTCAGGCAGTATCACACAGGATAGGATTAGATACACAACTCTTTAGGCAGTATCACACAGGATAGGATTAGATACACAACCCTTTAGGCAGTATCACACAGGATAGGATTAGATACACAACCCGTCAGGCAGTATCACACAGGATAGGATTAGATACACAACCCTTTAGGCAGTATCACACAGGATAGGATTAGATACACAACCCGTCAGGCAGTATCACACAGGATAGGATTAGATACACAACCCGTCAGGCAGTATCACACAGGATAGGATTAGATGTAACAAAGTGTAGACAATAGTGGATATAAACTAATTTTTTTTTATAAAAATATAAAAAATATAACCAACCAAATAATATCAACTACATAACAAAAAATAAGTTATTGGCTGCCGTGACGGTCATGGGCTGCCACAAATCTTGCCAGCATCACTCCGTGCTGGTGGATCTCTTCACTCAGTCTCCGTTGTGACGCCAGGAGATCTTGTAGTGTTGGGATTTCTACGGAGGTAATAGTTAAACTTAAAAGTCCAATAATTCTGTACATTCATCAAATTAAGGCTATGTGCCCACGATGCACCACTCCCTGGTACCATCCGCACATTAGAACGCGCTAATTACGCAAGTACAGATGCAGTATTGCGGAATTGGCGCATTATAATGCAAGTCAATGGCGGCGCAAAAAAACCACCTTATGCAAAATAATTGGTAGTGCTGCGTTTTTTTCCGCAATGATAATGTGCAGCGGAAATTTCCGCAGCATGTGCACAGCACATGCGGATTATCATTGGGGAACATGGCAGACCTTCTACCATGCGCTTTTAATGCGTTTCCACAGCAACAAAAACGCTGCAGAAACACCTTAAAAAACGCATCGTGGGCACACAGCCTATCAGGTACATGTTTGGTATTTAACACTTACGGTTTTCAGGTTGCTCGGATGATGACGAGCTTAAGGACCACCCGGATCCCCTGGCACCACCGGCTAGAGAAAGACACAACACTTAATAGTACATGACAGCCCTATACTTTCCAAGTTGTATGGACCGTATTTTATGTCAAAGCATTACCGAAAGATGAAGCTGCACCTATATCACGGAGTGATGCTGGCGAGCTGGCAGAGGAATGCTGCTGGGGCTCCAGGGCTGGAGGTGACTCCCTTGGGGGCTCTGGGGCTGCAGGCGCTGGAAAACAAATAACATTAGATACCTAAGGTGATTGCAGTTGTAACTAATGTGCTGCCATATATTGTGTTAACATATTTTAAAACCACTCACCACGGCGGGGCAGGGTCCGTGACCGGATGCTGACGATTCGGTCGGCAGACCTATATTTCAGGTCCGCCAGCTTTTTACGGATTTGGGTAGCAGAGCGCTGCACCCCAAATCTGCGGACCAGGCCCCGACCGATCCTCTGCAGCACCGCCTGTTTATGGAGCACTGGATGCTCAGAGTGCACATGGCACTCATAATCAAGTGCATCCAGGTGCTCCACAAGGTAGCACACCTCAGCATCACCCCAAGGAGATGCCCTGACCCTGGATGCCATAATGCTCTTAATAAGCTAGGCCGCAACTACGTCGTTAGACCCGCCCACGACGCATGAACGTCGGTAACCACGCCCACGACGCATGAACGTCGCCAATAAACCCGCGGTTTATTAGAGAACCCTATTATGACTTGAATTATTAGCGTGTCGGACTAGAGACGCTGTATTGATAATGCGACGTCTGTAGAACGCAGCAGTGTCTCTATTGTGACGGTCACACAGGAATACTGGTGTTTAGGTGGTTTTATGTAGAAATATGTATCTATATTTTTATGTAGGTATGCATACTTCTGTGTCTGTGAGTATGTGTGTGTATATCTGGTTATCTGTATATAAGTGTGGATATGGGTGTAGATTTTTATGTATCTGAATATGTATGTGTATATGGATGTATACAGACGAGTACAACAGTGGCGTACCACCATTGGTGGCAGGCCACATAACTGCTATGGGGCCCGTGGCCGTAGGGGGCCCGTGAGCCAGCGGACCCCATAGCAGTCTCCCCCATTCTGGAGTAGTAAGTATGTATTTATATATTTTTGTAAATCAGTCAGTACTGATAATACTGGAGGACTGGGGCTGCCTTTTACCCTATGGGGGGCTGCATTATACTGTGTGCTCTCCCATCCTGGTATACAGGGCTGCGGAGTCGATAAACCAAACCGACTCCTCAATTTCCATTACTCAATTTCCATCACATTTTTATGGGGCTATGAAAGAGTAATTTAGGAGTTCAGAAAGGAAGAAAGGCTGGAAGGTTGTGGGATCTGCTCTTCTGTGTCCCCAACAATTATTTTTTTTTTTTTTTTTTTTTTTTGTGGGGGGGGTCCCAATTATAACTTCTGCTATGAGCTCCCATGATTCCTATGTCCGCCCCTGGAGTACACGTATGTGTATACGGGCCCTTACTATTGAAATAATGATAAACAAATCTTTTGCAAAGTTAAACACAGTTTATTACACAAATCAATACAAAACTGAAAGTAGTGTATAATTGTCAGTAGTTGCCCACTATAAGTTCTGATGTTGCCAAGTAACAGCACCAGGACCGTTAAAATACTGGCAGTAGTTGTCGCGGCTGGTTTTCGCATCCTGGGTGTTTCTGCCATATCCCACTGGTTGAAGGCCTGCAATTACAGGATTGTTTGCACGCCATTCACCGAGCTCCACTTCCCCATTGGCTAGGTCCACAGAGTCCACGAAGCCAGGCGGACAGTACGTAATTGCATCACGTCGACGAAGAAAGTTGTGAAGTGTGCAACAGGCCAAAACAACAGAGTCTATTGATGTAAGCTTCATGTTAATTGGCGTGTGAAAAACTCTGAAGCGGTTGGCCATGATACCGAAGGCATTTTCGACAACACGACGTGCCCTTGACAAACGATAATTGAAAATTCTTCTTTCCTGGGTAAGACTTTTTTGGGGGAACGGTTTAATAAGATTGGGATGAAGTGGGAAGGCTTCATCGCCGACAAAAACAAAATTAAGGTTACCTGTAGTCTCTGAGTTGGGAGGCAAGTGTAGGTCACAGTTGTCCAATCGCTCTCCAAAAAGTGTGTGCTCTAAAACACCACCATCAGAAACCCTGCCGTTCATGCCAACATCTACATTTATAAATTCGTAATTGGCATTAACAAGGGCCATCATGATGATGCTGAAATAGCCCTTATAATTATAAAAATAGGATCCGCTATTTGGTGGCTGAGTGATTCGGACATGTTTCCCGTCCAAAGCCCCACCACAGTTAGGGAACTGCCACAGCTGCTCAAAATCAGAGGCAATCTTTTTCCATTCCTCCTCCGTGTTGGGAAACTGTATGTAACTACGTAGACTGTGGTAAATTGCATTACATGTCTCCGGGATTAGAACACTGAGCATGGGCCTGGAAATGGCTGCAGAAAAATGCAAGTCTTGGAATGAGCGTCCGGTGGCCAGGAATCTCAGTGTGACTGCCAATCTTTCATCTGCCGGAATGGCAGCACGCATCGCTGTATCCTTCCGTTGAATACGTGGCGTAACTCGTTCCAATAACTCTTTAAAAGATTCCTCTGACATCCTCAGATAGTTGCGGAAATCATGAGGATTCTTCTCCTGAAGCTCTCTTACAAGTTGCATGTGGGACAATTCAGACCTCTTCTGCAGCCACTCTCTGGTCCACATGCGACGCTTTCGTTTGGAACGCCTCTGTAGCTCTCGTGCCTCATCTTGACGCCGAGCTTCCTCAACCAGCAATGCAGCAACCACAATAGCACACTGCCCGTCGTCCATGATGTGCAAACTGCAAACATAACATGAAAAGATGAGAACACTTTTAACAAAACAATTAACACAAGTATTGAAACTGTATATAAAAAATATCATGGAAAACCATATTCCATTCTGTTAGTGAGCATGACAGAAAATGCGCTATGTGGGTGCATGTGCACGAGACCCCTAAAATATCTGCCCATGCAAAAGCATACATATATATATATACAAATAGAAGCCAAGCCCTCCCTCCCTGAAAAGCAAAGATAACAGATAATTAGTAAATGTGATAAAAGAATAAAAATGGAAACGCATCTGAGACCTCAAACAATACCTACCTTATTAAAGATGTCTGATATGTTCAAAGCGGAGTCACAGCTGGAGAACGCTGCAATGATCCGCAAAAATCAGCACTAGTCCAATGAACGGATATTAGCAGCCCGGAGAACTCTGGTAGGATCTGCAATAAAGCACGAGGTCAGAAACAAAGGACGGAATCGCTATTCTGTTGCCTTCTTTATGCGCGTCCGGAAATGAGAACGCCGTAGCGACCACCAATCGGGGACGAGGGGCGCGGAATAGTCCAATTTATACACGCCTACGTGTCTCAGTTCTGAATCGCTGGACGAGGTCGTTGGCTAGGTGTCAAATACAGCGATGCACACTGCCACAGCGGGAGTGCAACGACCCAGGAATGGTCCAGGGAGCTTTGTAACGATCAACGATCTCGCAGCAGGGGCCTGATCGTTGCTACCGGTCAAACGTAGCGAGATCGCTAGCGATGTCGCTGTTGCGTCACAAAACCCGTGACGTATCAACGATCTCGCTAGCGATCTCGTTATGTGTGACAGGGCCTTTACACAATGGGCCTGGACAATTTCTTGAACAATGGTTAGAGGCTCCTGAGATACTAATGAGATTAGTGGAATGCTGGACACTTTACAAGTTAAATTAGTGTACATAAACGGACGAGCAAGCAGAACATTAGTAAAACACAGCCAGCAATCTCTAATAAAACACAATAATGTATTTGTCTTGGATTAACAAATCTAATCGTCTGGCTAATTAAGATTTTACGCTGTATCGTCACACAAGTATTGCACATTCTCCCATCAAGCAATAGGCATGTAGATCTATTTCATCACTACATAAAATATGAGATGATGATAGCCCACAGTATATTCCTAAATGGTCAAATTTGACCCCTATTGCATAATTAGAGATCTACAAGGATCACCACACTTGTTAATTACTAAATAGTATATATGGGATATAACTGATGAGAAATAATTCTGATATAGAAGCTCAGATATCTCGATGAAGTACAACAATATGTGAACCCCATTTACAGGGAACTGAGTAACAATGGTTAGAGTATAAAACCCAAAAATGTAATCCAGAATGGGACTGTATTCACACAAAACAGGCATAGGAAATTTGCTTATCGAGTCCCTTAGGGGTTTATGAATCAAGTCTGGAAATTCACTTACTTTCCTTTTTGAGGATACATCTACTGAGATCACCTCCTCTCACATTGGGTTTAACCACCTCAATGATACAAAAGGAGATGTCTCTGGTTTCACCTCAATGTGCCCTGTTCATGTGTCTCGACCATGGAGTATATCTCTCAAGTGCTCCCCACCCTCCTCCTAGATTGCCTCTTGGTCGTGCCTACATAATCTAGGGGACAGGTGCATGTGGCCATATATACAAGTCCTGAAGTTTTACAGTTAAAATAATCCCTCTGGCTCTGGAAAAAGGTTTTACCTGTAGAGGAACTCGAGATGTAATTGGATGAGACCATGTAAATCTATGTACAACATTCTCCACATCTAAAGAAACAGCAGATTCTTCTATCTAGACAAGTCCCCTTGCACTAAACGGTCCCTAATTGACCAACCCTTTCTGAAAGTTATTGTGGGAGTAGATCACACAGCACCCCCAGGTCCGGGTTGACTACAAGTACATACTAGTGTTTTCTGAGGATATTAAAGATACGGTCACTCCTATTACTCGTGTTATCCCATCTTTTTCTTGGTTAGGTATGAAGGAGTGTCTGTACCCTTTTTTCATGAATCTGGTGTTCATGTCTATGGCCAGTATATTCAAATCTGTGACATTACAGCAGTTTCTTCTCAACCATAAAAATAGGCCGTGGATATTGTTTTTTTTTTTCTTTTTTATTTGGAGCATGGGGTGGTGGCTTTCCCACTTCAATAGTTTATTAGTGCTTGTAGGTTTATGATATATGAGTGTCCCTAGGGTCCCATTGCAATCTTTCTTGATTAGTACATCTAGGAAAGGCAACTGGTAATAATTCAACTCTGATATAAATCTAAGGTCCACTTTATTGATGTTATGTTCCCTGACAAATTCAAGAAACTTTTCACTCGTCCCCGAGCAGATAATATATCTATACTATGTCCCAGTATATGGATGCCACCACTTATGATCATCCCTGAATATTGTGGTTTCCTCCCACCATCCCAGGAATAGGTTAGCATACGAGGGGGCACAGGGGCTCCTCATCATAGTACAGCTGAGCTCGGGAGAAGTACTTCCTGTCAAAAAGGAAGAAGTTATGAGTAAGAGTGAATTTTAGAAGATCCTCCATGAAGTCATTATGTCTGCTACACTCTATTGATCTCGATTTCAAGAAACGTCTTACTCCTCTGATACCATCCTCATGCGGTATATTACTGTACAAAGCCTCAATATCTAGTGAAGACTGCTTCCCTACCTGCATGTATACATGCTCGAGGGTCTACATGTAGGGGAGCAGGGAAAGGGATTATTCCAACCTCAAGCGGTACTGTGGGAACATTATACTGTGTGGGGGGCATCATACATACTGCATAAGGGGCATAATGGAGGCATTACACTGTGTGGGGGCATCATACATACTTCATAAGGGGCATTGCACTGTGGGGGGCATCATACATACTGCATAAGGGGCATAATGGGGGCATTACACTGTGTGGGGGCATCATACATCCTGCATAAGGGGCATAATGGGGGCATTACACTGTGTGGGGGCATCACACTGTGGGGGGCATCACATATCCTGCATAAGGGGCATAATGAGGGCATTACACTGTGTGGGGGCATCATACATCCGGCATAAGGGGCATAATGGGGGCATTACACTGTGGGGGGCATCATACATCCTGCATAAGGGGCATAATGGGGGCATTACACTGTGGGGGGCATCATACATCCTGCATAAGGGGCATAATGGGGGTATTACACATCCTACATAAGAGGCATTACACTGTGGGGGGCATCATACATCCTGCATAAGGGGCATAATGGGGGCATTACACTGTGTGGGGGCATCATACATCCTGCATAAGGGGCATAATGGGGGCATTACACTGTAGGGGGCATCATACATACTGTATAAGGGGCATAATGGGGGCATCATACATACAGTATAAGGGGCATAATGGGGGCATCATACATACTGTATAAGGGGCATCATACATCCTGCATAAGGGGCATAATGGGGGCATTACACTGTGGGGGGCATCATACATACTGTATAAGGGGCATAATGGGGGCATCATACATACTGTATAAGGGGCATAATGGGGGCATTACACTGTGTGGTGGCATCATACATCCTGCATAAGGGGCATAATAGGGGCATTACACTGTGGGGGGCATCATACATCCTGCATAAGGGGCATAATGGGGGCATTACACTGTGTGGGGGCATCATACATACTGCATAAGGGGCATAATGGGGGCATCATACATACTGCATAAGGGGCATAATGGGGGCATTACACTGTGTGGGGGGCATCATACATCCTGCATAAGGGGCATAATGGGGGCATTACACTGTGGGGGCATCATACATCCTGCATAAGGGGCATAATGGGGGCATTACACTGTGGGGGGCATCATACATCCTGCATAAGGGGCATAATGGGGGTATTACACATCCTACATAAGGGGCATTACACTGTGGGGGTCATCATACATCCTGCATAAGGGGCATAATGGGGGCATTACACTGTGTGGGGGCATCATACATCCTGCATAAGGGGCATAATGGGGGCATTACATTGTAGGGGGCATCATACATACTGTATAAGGGGCATAATGGGGGCATCATACATACTGCATAAGAGGCATAATGGGGGCATTACACTGTGTGGGAGGCATCATACATCCTGCATAAGGGGCATAATGGGGGCATTACACTGTGTGGGGGGCATCATACATCCTGCATAAGGGGCATAATGGGGGCATTACACTGTGGGGGGCATCATACATACTGCATAAGGGGCATAATTGGGGCATTACACTGTGTGGGGGCATCATACATCCTGCATAAGGGGCATAATGGGGGCATTACACTGTGTGGGGGCATCATACATACTGTATAAGGGGCATAATGGGGGCATTACACTGTGTGGGGGGCATCATACATCCTGCATAAGGGGCATAATGGGGGCATTACACTGTGTGGGGGCATCATATATCCTGCATAAGGGGCATAATGGGGGCATTACACTGTGTGAGGGGCATCATACATCCTGCATAAGGGGCATAATGGGGGCATTACACTGTGTGGGGGGCATCATACATCCTGCATAAGGGGCATAATGGGGGCATTACACTGTGTGGGGGCATCATACATCCTGCATAAGGGGCATTACACTGTGTGGGGGCATCATACATCCTGTATAAGGGGCATAATGGGGGCATTACACTGTGGGGGGGGCATCATACATCCTGCATAAGGGGTATAATGAGGGCATTACACTGTGTGGGGGCATCATACATACTGTATAAGGGGCATAATGGGGGCATTACACTGTGTGGGGGGCATCATACATCCTGCATAAGGGGCATTACACTGTGTGGGGGGCATCATACATCCTGCATAAGGGGCATAATGGGGGCATTACACTGTGGGGCAGTAAAGGGGTCCTGTACTATGAGAACAATACGTTTCCTCCCTTCCTGTCTCCATAGTTGGGTCGTATGTATCTATCACAGGAAACAGAACAAAAACCTTATGATTCTTATAAAGGGGCAACACAAGACCCCAAAAGAGTCTCCGTGCTGAAGGGGTTAATGCCCCCTGCGCCCAGTAATGGGGGTCTCCACATACCTCCACCTGCAGAGCCGCCACCACATATATGGCTGCTCTGTGCGCACAGGATCTGTGATGAGGTCACAGGAGGGGAGGAGTCAGGGGTCACATGATCAGGGGCCTCAGTGGATGCAGGACTCTGCTGTGCTGGTTGTCATGGTGCTGGATGAGCTGAAGTTTATGTGTGGGGTCAGGAGGGGTTTACAGTGTGGATGTAGCAGAGCCGTGTGTGTACGAGGTGTACGGAGCAAAGCCGCGTGTGTACGAGGTGTACGGAGCAGAGCCGCGTGTGTACGAGGTGTACGGAGCAGAGCAGCGTGTGTACGAGGTGTACGGAGCGGAGCCGCGCGCGTACGAGGCGTACGGAGCGGAGTTGCGCGCGTACGAGGCGTATGGAGCGGAGCCGCATTGGTTTCCGGTATCGGAATCGGCGATATCCGATACTTTTTGAGTATCGGTCCGATCCAATCCGATACGATATTTCCTGATATCGGAAGGTATCGCTCAACACTAATTACCAGGACTAGTGGGAGGTAGAAAAGAAGACGAGATGCCGCCAGTGAAGGCTACATTCTCATTACCGGCAGGTAAATCAGACAACACATCAAAATCAGCATCAAAATCAGCAGGTGGAATAGTATTCAAATTAGCCAAAACATTAGCCGATTATATAGTAGATTACAGGGTTTTTTTAACGGAAGTTACAATAAAATGTCCCCAATCCCTTTTTTTCTTTCTCCTAATCTATAATTCTGGGGTAAGATTATCTCTACAGAGACCCCTGTACAGGAATATTAGGGCTCCAGCGACATCACATCTATTATACAGAGAATAGCGCTATCTCCATAGCTCTGTATATAAGGACATAGAGATCAGACAAGGTCCTCATATTCAGGCAGCTTCTATTCTACTCCAACCCTCTTTATAAGAACAAGATCAGAGTCTCATTATACCAAGTAGAGAAGCTCCAGGAACAAAGATCCCGTGTGGCCCTAACACGCTGGGGGCCCGGCGTATCCAGCCACGGGGCCCGGATTCTCTCATTTGTGGCCCCAGCGTTTCTTGTAGAATAAATCCCTTTCTCATCCAGTCCTGTAGTAATGACTTTGTTATCAGGTTTTGTAGGAGGGTTCGTCTGACTCCATCTTATGTCATCAATATCTGTGCGAGAAACAAGAGACGTCCGAGCGCAGTTTTACCGAGTGTCCAGTGTCAGTTTTCTACAGTCTGATAAAGAGCCGTGGGGTCTGCGACCGAACCTGGGAGTATACAGCATACACACACGGCTCTATACACACACGGCTCCATACACCTCATATACATATGGCTCCACTCCGTACACACAGAGCTCCGCTCCGTACATGCATGGCTCCATTCATGAAATAATTAAGAAAAAAAGGGCTTCTCTATATTGTTGTGTCCGGCCAGGTACAAATAGGCAGCTCGTGGTTGGGGGCAGCCCGTTCCTGCCTGCTGTACCTGGCTGGACCCAAATATAGTGCGAAGCGCCACGTCAATTTTTTTTTAATTATTTCATGAAATAATTTTTTAAAAAAAGGGCTTCCCTATATTGTTGTGTCCGGCCAGGTACAAATAGGCAGCTGGTGGTTGGGGGCAGCCCGTTCCTGCCTGCTGTACCTGGCTGGACACAAATATAGGACGCAGCCCCACATCAATTTTTTTTTAATTATTTCATGAATTTCCTGAAATAATTAAAAAAAAATTGAAGTGGGGCTTTGCACTATATTTGTGTCCAGCCAGGTACAGCAGGCAGGAACGGGCTGCCCCCAACCACCAGCTGCCTATTTGTACCTGGCCGGACACAACAATATAGGGAAGCCCTTTTTTTCTTTATTATTTCATGAAATAATAAAAAAAAAAAATACGTGGAGCTTCGCCCTATTTTTGTGTCCAGCTAGGTACAACTAGGCGGCTGGGGGCTGGAATCCGCAGCGCAGGGAGACCCAAGCTTTCTGGGCCCCCCCCCGCTGCAAATTGCAGTCCGCAGCCACCCCGGAAAATGGCGCGTTCATAGAAGCTGGATGCTGTACCTGGCTGGCATACAAAAATATAGCAAAGCCCACGTCAAAATTTTTGGGAAAAATTAATTAAAAAATAAATAATAATTTAGGGACCGCATCTTTATTAACTCCTCAAATGTCATTTAGTGTTAAAATAAAGGATTTATTTAAAAAAAAAATTGGCGTGGGATCCCCCATAATTTTAGTCTCTAGCGGAGGTTAAGCAGACGGCTGGGGAAGATGTTTGAAGCCTGGGAAGGGGGTAATACCCACGAAGCTTCCCAGACTACTAATATCAGCCCCCAGCTGAATACCTAGCCTTTACTAGCTATTAAAATGGGGGACCCCCCCAAAAAAAATGACGTGGGTTCCCCCTATTTTAATAGCTAGCAAAGGCTAGGCAGACAGCTGGGGGCTGATATTAATAGCCCAGGAAGGGTGCCATGAATATTGGCCCCCTCCCAGGCTAGAAACACCAGCCGTCAGCCGCCCCAGAAATGGCGCATCCATAGGATGCGCCAATTCTGCCACTTAGCCTCGCTCTTCCTCGCTGCCCTGGTGCGGTGGCAGGGGGTAATAGGGCTGGGGTTCATGTCAGCGCCAGCTGCCATGAAGCCCAGGTTAGTAATGATGGGCGTCTATAAGACTCCCCCATTACTAACCTACAAAGTGTTAAAAAGAAAAAACACACACTACACCCAGAAAAAAATAATTTATTTGAAATAAAACAGACCATTTTATTTAATTCTTAGTTTACTAAAAAAAAATACTTACCTGTCCACGTTCCTGCGCTGATCTCCCATGCACAGCTGTCACATCTGGAGATGGTGACAGCTGTGCATGGCTGCTGTAAGCTCACACTGCCGGGAATACGTCCGCTCCCGGCAGCGGGAGCCACTGACTGAGGTCACCGGAGTGCATTCAGGCAGCGCAGCTCCGGAGACCTCCTTTACGGCACTGCTGTACCGTGGGAATTCCTCACGATACAGCAGGGCCGTAAAGGAGCTGACCGGAGCAGCGCTGCCTGAACTCCGGCGAACCCGCTTATGCAATGACGGGGCTGCTTTACGGCCCTGTCATTCTAGCGGCGGCAGCGGTTCAGAGCGGTCACATTCTATGTGGCTGCTCTGAACTGGAGATCTTCGTGGGACACTCGTGGACTACTACGGAGGGGTAAGGATAAGGTTGTGGTTTATTATTTTATATTTTATTACAGGAGATCGATGGCTTTGGGGAATTAGGTGTCTAGGTGAGTATAGGTGTAGTTTTTTATTTTTTACTTTATTTTAGGTGGCGATCGGCGGGGACAGGTAATGTATGAACTAATTTATTGTAGGTAACCACTGGCCACCAATGACATGTATTTAACATTTATTGGGGACACAGTAGGGCAATTTATATAGCAGGATCAGGCTGATGGGAACTACTGCTCCCATCGAGCTGATCCTGCTGGCAGGAGTGGACGGGGGACAGACATAGGCCGATGGGAGTAGTAGTGTCACATCGGCCTATGTCTGCCTGCACGCGCACACCCGCACACACCCGCAGACATCGCACAGACACCGCACACACTCGCAGACACCGCACACACCCGCACACATCCCGCAGACATCGCACAGACACCGCACACACTCGCAGACACCGCACACACCCGCACACATCCCGCAGACATCGCACAGACACCGCGCTCACCCGCAGACATCGCACAGACACCGCACACACCCGCAGACATCGCACAGACACCGCGCACACCCGCACACATCACACAGACACCGCACACACCCGCAGACATCGCACAGACACCCACACACACCAATCATGACGGGCTGATGGTCTGGGAGGTGAGGCTGACCTGTGCGGCCGTGGGAAAGTTCATGTGAGTTCATGCAATGCAGTCAAGCATGAACTCACATGAACCCTCTGAGGGCACCGCGGCGACTTCAAATGAACAGCTGATCGGCATCACCTGATACCGCAGCTGTTCATTTGAAATAACCGGCGGGAAAGCGCAGCACAGAACGGGAAAGCCGGCGGTGAAGTCTTTTCACTGCCGGCTTCCCCGCCCGGGTCCTTCGCTCCCCGCTCCTTTGTGCTGCACTCCCCGCCCGGTCCTAACTTACGATCGGGATGGGAGGTGGCGAGGGGAGCGGAGGATCGGGGTGGGAGGCTGCGGGGAAGCAGTATGGGGCTGTGTGATTGTTTAAAAGCCGGCGGCTTTTTACCGCGCGCCGGCTTTTAAACAATCAGGAGAATTCTCCCACGCTGGGATGGCATTCTGATGACAGGCTGGATCGCAGCTGAGCGCTGCCATCCAGCTTGTCATCCTTCAGAGAAACGGCAGAGCGCAGGCATTATGGGAACTTCCGATTCCGGTATTCGATAATGTAAATGTAGCGCCGGCGTCCCTGCCCTCTGCTAGGCAGGGACGCTGTTCCCCTCACCTCCCTGCTCCGTGCCCGGCGTCCTCCTCCCGCTCTGCTGGCAGCGCGCGCTCCTTCCCGGCCACTGTGCTTAGGGCGCGCGCGCGCTCTCCCTCCCTCTTAAAGGGGCCGCGCGCGCCGTCCTAAGGAGTCCCCGGCCAATGGCCGGAGGACTTCACCATATATAAGGCACCTCCTCCAAAATGGAGGTGCCCGAGCAATGTTGTTGCACTGTTTACTACTCTGCTTCAGCCCTCAGGTCCCGTTGCCAGTTACCTGCCAGTTACCTGCCAGATTCCTGCCTGATTATCTGCTACCTGCCTGCTAGTCTGAGGTCCGACGGTCTGCCTTACTACTCCTGTCAGTCTGTCTAAGGACCAGTCTGCCCGCTCACCTGGGAGCGCACATCAGCCACCTGCCTGCTTGCCCGAGGTCCGACGGTCTGCCTTCCAACTCCTGTCAGTCTGTCTATGGACCAGCTTGCCCGCTCACCTGGGAGCACACACCTGCTACCTGCCTGCTAGTCTACCTGGAGGCTCCGCCGTCACGTGCTGTGACCACCTGCCTGTCCAGTGACTCCTGCTCGCTCACCTGGGAGCGCTCATCTGTTGCCTGTCTGCTAGCCTACCTGGAGGCTCTGCCGTCACGTGCTGTGACCACCCGCCTGTCCAGAGACTTCTGCCCGCTCACCTGGGAGCGCTCATCTGCCGCCTGTCTGTTGGTCTTCCTGGAGGCTCCGCCGTCACATGCTGTGACCACCCGTTCATCCAGAGACTCTCACCTGGGAGCCCACGTCTATCATCAGCCGCCACAGGTCGTACCAACCCTTTACCTAGAGACTGCCCCGGTCACTTGCCGTGACCATCTGCCCGTTCATCCAGAGACTGCCCCGGTCACTTGCCGTGACCATCTGCCCGTTCATTCAGAGACTGCCCCGGTCACTTGCCGTGACCATCAGCCCGTTCATCCAGAGACTGCCCCGGTCACTTGCCGTGACCTCCAGCCCGTTCACTCAGAGACTGTCCCGGTCACCTGCTGTGACCTCCTGCCCGTCTTCCCTGGTCGCCACCCGCTCCCTTACAAGGACTGCCCCCTTGTATAGTAGCTCAGAGGTTCCGCCTCCCAGACCCGTTACAGTAAAAGTATCGGAATTAAGTATCGGAATTCCGATACCGCGAATATCGGCCGATACCCGATATTTCAGTATCGGAATGCTCAACACTACTGGTAATATTATTGACACCTTTCAGGATCGTGTTATCCGGGAGGTTGAATCATTGATTTATGTACTCCCGCTTTCTAATTTGTCACAAAATGAGAAATCGGCTTTGAATGAAATTAAATCTTGGAAGGATGTTGTACGTAAAGCAGATAAAGGTGGTAAAATAGTATTACTTAATAAAGATTTTTATGTGGCAGAGTCATTGTCGCAATTGGCAGATTCCAATACTTCTACACCTTTACCTAGTGACCCCACATTTAAAATTAAAAATTTATTGAGATCTTTATTAAGAAAATACGTAGAGAAAGGCGTTCTATCTAAATCTACTGCTGAAAAGCTTCTGCCAGAATTCCCATTGAGGCCTTATTGGTATACTATACCTAAAATCCATAAGTGTACCAAAATCCCCCCAGGCCGCCCTATTGTCTCCGGGGTGGGCTCCCTTTTGGAGCCTCTCTCGAGATATATAGATTGGCTTTTAAAACCGTTTCTACAAAAAATACCTTCATTCATAAAGGACACTGATAGTTTTCTGGTTGCTCTAAAGCAGTGGTCCCCAACCTTTTTTGCACCAGGGACCGGCTTGAAGCAAGATAATTTTTCCATGGCCCAGCAAGGAGGGGGTGGGGTGGGCGGGGCTTTGGTCATATGGGGGCGGGGTAATGGAGGGATTTGGAGTTTAGTGCATACTTATCATATAGTGTAGACCAGGTCCCCGCCAGGAGCTATGCCAGGAGCCCCACATAATGTGCTGTGCCAGGAGCCGCATCACTGAGGCCCCATCACGCCCTGCAGCAGGACAGGGCAGCTGTCCTGACAGCTGCTGTTCAGCTGCATTTACTTCATCCCAGGGGCGGACACAGACTGTAGTGGGCCCCTGTGCAAGAAATTTTTGGGGGCCCCCCCCCGCTCTTTATAAGGCAACAAAGTTATGTAAACATAACCCTCCCATGTGCATCTCTCACCCCCCCATGTGCAGCTCACCCCCCGTGCATCTCTCATCCCCCTCCGTGCATCTCTCACCCCCCCGTGCATCTCTCATCCACCCCCCGTGCATCTCTCATCCCCTCCGTGCATCTCTCACCCCCCCGTGCATCTCTCATCCACCCCTCGTGCATCTCTCATCCCCTCCGTGCATCTCTCATCCCCTCCGTGCATCTCTCATCCCCCCCGTGCATCTCTCATCCCCCCCGTGCATCTCTCATCCCCCCGTGCATCTCTCACCCCCCCGTGCATCTCTCATCCCCTCCGTGCATCTCTCACCCCCCCCGCGCATCTCTCACCCCCCCGTGCATCTCTCATCCCCTCCGTGCATCTCTCACCCCCCCGTGCATCTCTCCCCTGCCCCCCATGTGCATCTCTCATCTCTCCCCTCCCCCCCCATGTGCATCTCTCATCTCTCCCCTCCCCCCCATGTGGATCTCTCATCTCTCCCCTCCCCCATGTGGATCTCTCATCTCTCCCCTCCCCCATGTGCATCTCTCATCTCTCCCCTCCCCCCATGTGCATCTCCCATTCCCCCCACTCCTAGTTAATTGTATTTAAAAAAAAATAAAACTTGTTATACTTACCCCCATGCGATCCCTGCAGAATCCTGGCGCTCGTCCAAATCGCTGACACCAGGTTCTCCTGCCTTCCGGTCATGTGACGGCGCCGTCACATGACCGGAAGTCAGAGGAATTATGAGATGTCCTGGACCCGGCGCTTTGCATGGGGCCGGGGGCCCCATGAGGAGAGAGACGCACAAGAGGGGGGCTCCGAGGGGGCTCCTACCGGCCGGGCCCCATACTGGAGTCAGGGCAGTCATGCCCTGATGGCGGCCCTGCTGGAGGCTGGAGGGGCCCCCTCTCCCTCGGGGCCCCCGTTCAATGAACCGGCTGCACGGGCGGTAGTTCCGCCCCTGCTTCATCCTGCTTCAGGACCTGTGGTGACATCACAGTTATGTACCTTGATGTCATCACAGGTCCTCTACAGGTCTACCCTGCGGGAGTCTAGAACAGCGGGCAGCATCCACCCCACACAGTGTGCTCTGAGCCACCGCAGACCAGAGCACACTGTCAATGTTTAGTGATTGTCTGTGGCGGTGCCGCGGACCGGCTGAAAAACCCCAACGGCCCGGTCCTGGTCCGCGGACCGGCGGTTGGGGACCTCTGCTCTAAAGGTTAACTGGCAACCTGATTTTTCTCTATGTTCTATAGATGTTACCAGTTTATACACTCGCATGCATCCCCAAAGCACTAGGGTTGGAGGCAGTAAAAAAATTCCTGATGCAGTCTAATAAAAGAGTAATTTTCCTCCTTTATTTTAGAAAGCCTTGATTTTGTGCTCTCAAATAACTGTTTTCAGTCCCAGAACCAATGGTACCGCCAGAATATCGGGACTGCGATGGGCACACCCGCAGCGTGTGTCTATGCTAATATTTTTTTTATCTTTTTGTGAAACGCAATTTATTATTTCCTGCAAAAATCCGTTTGTTAAGTGTATTAGATCTTTTTTAAGATATATTGATGATATTTTCATCGCTTGGTCGGGTACCGCAGAAGATTTTACGGCTTTTGTTCAGTTTTTGAACACCACAAATACAGCTAATATGAATTTTACTGCGAATTTTGGAGGACTTTTTCTTGATTTTCTGGATGTTTCCATTTCAATTGAAAATAATACCATTCACACATAATTATTTAAAAAACCTTCAGCTGGTAATACTTTGTTACATTATAATAGTGCTCATCCAGTGCAGACTAAATCTGGGGTTCCATACAGCCAATTTCTCCGTCTGCGTAAATTGAATACTTCTGACCAAACCTTTCTTGATCAGGCTTCTGAGTTGAAAAACAACTTTCTTGCTCGTGGTTATCCTAGACATGAACTAAATACCGCACTTGAGAAAGCACAAAAATTTACACGAGATAGTCTTTTATCAAAACGCTATAAGTCATCCTCCCATCATGCACAAATGGCTACTAAAAGGTTTGTAACACAGACCTGTAGAAGCGTCTTCATGTGAAACACTGTTGTCGGCTTTTTTTTTCCCCGCTCTCCCTGCTTGCCGGACTTTTTATCCTCAGGGAATAAAGATTCTGCTTTTAAGGACTGGTGAGTGCAGCTCATTTTTCTTTCTTATGGTTATTTTGGAATTATTGACAAGTTTATTATGACATCATAAAGGTGAGTGCAACCAGCACTTATTTAATATATATTTGAGTCTTGATACTGCACTTACAATCTGCGCTCTCTCCCCTCTACTTATTTTATAGTATGTTTTTGGAGTGTGGGAGGAAACTGGAGAACCCGGAGGAAACCCACACAAACACGGGGAGAACATACAAACTCCTTGCAGATGTTATCCTTGGTGGGATTTGAACCCAGGACCCCAGAGCTGCAGGGCTGCAGTGCTAACCACTGAGCCACCATGCTACCCTACCTTTCCACCCCTCTTTGTTACTTTGGGAGCCGGGCTAACTATGGGGCAGCCGCCACTGGCCGTTGAGCACTGGTCAGCTGCCCATATATTGATAGATTGGATGATTCTAAATGCAGCAACACCAAATATCTGTATATTTTATTTTTTTTGTTATTCTATTTTGAATGTGGTGAAAGGGGGGGATTTAAACTTTTATATTTTTTAAATATTTTTAAAAGCATTTTTTTTTTACTTTTCACTTCCTTCAATAGTCTCTATGGGAGAGTAGAAGCTGCGATCATCAGATGACCTGTGTGTAGCAGAAATGCTCACTGGCTATGAGCGCCGACCGCTAGGCAGCGTTCATAGCATCCTGGCAATGACAACCGCAGGGGTCTCCTGCAGACCCCAGGTTGTCATGCCAGCCCATCAGCGATTCACGGTCATGTGACCTGGTTTTGGCTCCCATTCCTGAGAAAAAATACTGACCGAATACTGACCAAAAACTGATAGTGGGGCCATAGCCTTAATTTGAGGGTATTCACATCCTAATTGAAGGGTTTAGGAATTACAGCTCTTTAATATGGAGCAGTATCTTTTTCATGGGACCAAAGTAATTAGACAATTATCTCAAAAGCTCTTTCATTGACTGCATGGGCTCTTCCCTCATTAATCCATCATCAATTAATCAGGTAAAAGGTCTGGAGCTGATTCCAGGTGTGGCATTTGTATTTGGAAACTGTTGCTGTGAACCCATAATGCGGAAAAGAGCTCTCATTGAATCATTATATTATATTAATATTAAAGTGTAAGAAATGCACAGTAACATAAAGTAACCTCACCAGTCAAAAGGGAAAAACACACCCGACGCACGTATTGCACCTGGCTTCGTCATGGGGAGATGGTGGACTGAACAACCAGGCTATTTACATGTAGGACCCAATCAAAAAAGTTGTAACGCATGTGGATTCCTGCACATACAAAATGAATGGAACATCATCCAAGAAGCGGTAGTGACTTCAGACACTATCTTCAGATGGCCCGCCCACTGAAAACAAGGTGCCTGTGTGCATGATTGATGGTGCTGTTTTCATGTGATGCGACCAACACGTGAGAGGAAGCAGTCATCTCACCGCTGACGCGCCAATACTGGAGGTGCTGACGGATTCGGCACATAAAAAAAAACACATGATAATGAATAATGTGGTGGCAGAAGGGGAAGTGATGTACGATCACATCATTATAGTCACGGTCATGTGGCTGGGCAGAGAAGATCACATGGACAGCAGTCATATGATCAGTTCTTCACAATACAGATGGACAATGACCCAAACATAGTGCGAAAGCAACTCTGGAGTTTTTTACTGTAAAGCAGTGAAATATTCTGTGATGGCGCAATGGTCACGTCAGTAACCAGATCTCGACCCCATCGAGCTGCATTTCACAGGCTGAAGACAAAACATAAGGGAGAAAGACCCACAAACAACCAACAACTGAAGTCACTGCAGTAAAGGCGGCAAAGCCTCACAAAGGAGGAAACCCAGAATTTAGTGACGTCCATGGCTTCCAGACTTCAGGCCGTCACAGCTGCAAAGGATTCTCTACAAAGTATTAATGAGCATTTTATTTATGGTAAAGTTAATTTCTCCAATTACTTTTCAGCCCCTGAAATGAGGAGGCTTCGTAGAAAAATGGTTGTAATTCCTAAACGTTTCACAGGGGATTTTTGTTTAATCCTTTTAATTAAACCTGAAAGTCTCCGCTTCAATTACATCTCAGTTGTTTCATTTTAAAATCCAAATTAGTGGCCTGCAGAGCTGAAATCACAAAGATTCACTGTCCAAATATTTCTGGACCGAACTGTATTCATATATTTACACTATATGGACAAATATTGCATCTCTTGCCCCCAAAACAAAACCCAAAATGTTCTCCTGCCCCTTTTCCTAACTCCTAATCCCCAAATAGACAAGGACATTCGGAGTTTCCAATCCTCCCTCTTTGGCCACGGCCCCACTATCAGTATTCGGTCAGTATTTTTTCTCAGGAGTGGGAGCCAAAACCAGGTGAGGAACAATCAGAGAAAAGGTATAATAGAAACAAGTCACCAATTCTGCATTTATCACCCACTCCTGAGAAAAAATACTGACCAAATACTGATAGTGGGGCCTTTTGTAGCTAAAGCATCTTCAGCCTCGGCTCTTTACCTCCTACAGACAAAATGGTGGGAAAACGAAACACTTTTTATTAATCCGTTATATTTTATTACAGGGAAATTACAATAAAATGTCCCCAATCCCTTTTCCCTTCTCCCGATCCATAATGCTGGGGTAAGATTATCTCTACAGAGACCCCTGTACAGGAATATTAGGGCTCCAGCGACATCACATCTATTATACAGAGAATAGCGCTATCTCCATAGCTCTGTACACAAGGACATAGAGATCAGACAAGGTCCTCATATTCAGGCAGCTTCTATTTTACTCCAACCCTCTTTATAAGAACAAGATCAGAGTCTCATTATACCGAGCAGAGAAGCTCCAGGGACAAAGACCCCGTCTGCTCCTAACACGCTGGGGGTCCGGAGTATCCAGCCACGGGGCCCGGATTCTCTCATTTGTGGCTCCAGCGTTTCTTGTAGAATAAATCCCTTTCTCATCCAGTCCTGTAGTAATGACTTTGTTATCAGGTTTTGTAGGAGGGTTCGTCTGACTCCATCTTATGTTATCAATATCTGTGCGAGAAACAAGAGACGTTCGAGCGCAGTTTTACCGAGTGTCCAGAGTCAGTTCTTCTACAGTCTGATAAAGAGCCGCGGTGTCTGCAACCGAACTTGGGGAGTATACAGCTGTATACAGCGTACACACACGGCTCTGTACACACACGGCACTGTACACACACGGCTCCGTACACACATGGCTCCGTACACACACGGCTCCGTACACCTCGTACACGCGCGACTCCGCCCCGTACACCTCGAACGCGCGGCTCCGCTCCGTACGCCTCGTACACGCGTGGCTCCGCTCCGTACGCCTCGTACACGCGCGGCTCCGCTCCGTACGCCTCGTACACGCGCGGCTCCGCTCCGTACGCCTCGTACACGCGCGGCTCCGCTCCGTACGCCTCGTACACGCGCGGCTCCGCTCCGCACGCCTCGTACACGCGCGGCTCCGCTCCGTACGCCTCGTACACGTGCGGCTCCGCACGCCTCGTACACGCGCGGCTCCGCTCCGTACACCTCGTACACGCGCGGCTCCGCTCCGTACACGCGCGGCTCCGCTCCGTACGCCTCGTACACGCGCGGCTCCGCTCCGTACGCCTCGTACACGCGCGGCTCCGCTCCGTACGCCTCGTACACGCGCGGCTCCGCTCCGCACGCCTCGTACACGCGCGGCTCCGCACGCCTCGTACACGCGCGGCTCCGCTCCGTACGCCTCGTACACGCGCGGCTCCGCTCCGTACGCCTCGTACACGCGCGGCTCCGCTCCGCACGCCTCGTACACGCGCGGCTCCGCTCCGTACGCCTCGTACACGCGCGGCTCCGCACGCCTCGTACACACGCGGCTCCGCTCCGTACACCTCGTACACGCGCGGCTCCGCTCCGTACACGCGCGGCTCCGCTCCGTACGCCTCGTACACGCGCGGCTCCGCTCCGTACGCCTCGTACACGCGCGGCTCCGCTCCGCACGCCTCGTACACGCGCGGCTCCGCTCCGCACGCCTCGTACACGCGCGGCTCCGCTCCGCACGCCTCGTACACGCGCGGCTCCGCTCCGTACGCCTCGTACACGCGCGGCTCCGCACGCCTCGTACACGCGCGGCTCCGCTCCGTACACCTCGTACACGCGCGGCTCCGCTCCGTACACCTCGTACACACGCGGCTCTGCTCCGTACACCTCGTACACATGCGGCTCTGCTCCGTACACCTCGTACACACGCGGCTCTGCTCCGTACACCTCGTAC
The DNA here is from genome assembly GCF_046119375.1 of Phyllobates terribilis. Classification (NCBI taxonomy): domain Eukaryota; kingdom Metazoa; phylum Chordata; class Amphibia; order Anura; family Dendrobatidae; genus Phyllobates; species Phyllobates terribilis. The sequence goes on from NW_027362916.1 coordinate 3,417,365, forward strand.
ACACGCGGCTCTGCTATATCCACACTGTAAACCCCTCCTGACCCCACACATAAACTTCAGCTCATCCAGCACCATGACAACCAGCACAGCAGAGTCCTGCATCCACTGAGGCCCCTGATCATGTGACCCCTGACTCCTCCCCTCCTGTGACCTCATCACAGCTCCTGTGCGCACAGAGCAGCCATATATGTTGTGGCGGCTCTGCAGGTGGAGGTATGTGGAGACCCCCATTACTGGGCGCAGGGGGCATTAACCCCTTCAGCACGGAGACTCTTTTGGGGTCTTGTGTTGCCCCTTTATAAGAATCATAAGGTTTCTGTTCTGTTTCCTGTAATAGATACATACGACCCAACTATGGAGACAGGAAGGGAGGAAACGTATTGTTCTCATAGTACAGGACCCCTTTACTGCCCCACAGTGTAATGCCCCCATTATGCCCCTTATGCAGGATGTATGATGCCCCCACACAGTGTAATGCCCCCATTATGACCCTTATGCAGGATGTATGATGCCCCCCCATTATGCCCCTTATGCAGGATGTATGATGCCCCCCACAGTGTAATGCCCCTTATGCAGGATGTATGATGCCCCCACACAGTGTAATGCCCCCATTATGCCCCTTATGCAGGATGTATGATGCCCCCACACAGTGTAATGCCCCCGTTATGCCCCTTATGCAGGATGTATGATGCCCCCACACAGTGTAATGCCCCCGTTATGCCCCTTATGCAGGATGTATGATGCCCCCATACAGTGTAATGCCCCCATTATGCCCCTTATGCAGGATGTATGATGCCCCCACACAGTGTAATGCCCCCATTATGCCCCTTATGCAGGATGTATGATGCCCCCACACAGTGTAATGCCCCCATTATGCCCCTTATGCAGGATATATGATGCCCCCACACAGTGTAATGCCCCCATTATGCCCCTTATGCAGGATGTATGATGCCCCCACACAGTGTAATGCCCCCATTATGCCCCTTATGCAGGATGTATGATGCCCCCACACAGTGTAATGCCCCCATTATTCCCCTTATGCAGGATGTATGATGCCCCCACACAGTGTAATGCCCCCGTTATGCCCCTTATGCAGGATGTATGATGCCCCCCCACAGTGTAATGCCCCCATTATGCCCCTTATGCAGGATGTATGATGCCCCCACACAGTGTAATGCCCCCATTATGCCCCTTATGCAGGATGTATGATGCCCCCACACAGTGTAATGCCCCCATTATGCCCCTTATGCAGGATGTATGATGCCCCCACACAGTGTAATGCCCCCATTATGCCCTGTAATCAGGTGACTGGATACAACGCACAGACATACACAATGTGGGAGTAACAAATATAATTATTTATGTCCCTGATATGGGGGAATTGTGATAACTATAGCAACAGTGAATAATGCAGAACAGGGAGATTACAAGGTGAAATCTAGAATATCAGATATACAATGAAATCTCCGGCTCACTCTAACTGTAAACGCAGCCTCTGACCGTATGTTACTTTAGCTATTGACAAGGGTGATGGTCCCGACAAATATATATATATATATATATATATATATATATATATATATATATATATATATATATATATATATTTACACACACACACTGGGTATGGAAAGTATTCAGACCCCTTTAAATTTTTCTTTCTTTGTTTTATTGCAGCCATTTGGTAAATTCTAAAAAGTTCATTTTTTCTCATTAAAGTACACTCTGCACCCCATCTTGACTGAAAAAAAGACAGAAATGTAGAAATTTTTGCAAATTTATTAAAAAAGAAAAACTGAAATATCACATGGTCATAAGTATTCAGACCCTTTTCTCAGTATTGAGTAGAAGCACCCTTTTGAGCTAGTACAGCCATGACTCTTCTTGGGATTGATGCAACAAGTTTTTCACACCTGGATTTGGGGATCCTCGGCCATTCTTCCTTACAGATCCTCTCCAGTTCCGTCAGGTTGGATGGTGAACATTGGTGGACATCCATTTTCAGGTCTCTCCAGAGATGCTCGATTGGGTTTAGGTCAGGGCTCTGGCTGGGCCAGTCAAGAATGGTCGCAGAGTTGTTCTGAAGCCACTGCTTTGTTGTTTTAGCTGTGTGCTTAGGGTCATTGTCTTGTTGGAAAGTGAACCTTCGGCTAAGTCTGAGGTCCAGAGCACTCTGGAAGAGGTTTTCATCCAGGATATCTCTGTACTTGACTGCATTCATGTTTCCTTCAATTGCAACCAGCTATCCTGTCCCTGCAGCTGAAAAACACCCCCATAGCATGATGCTGCCACCACCATGTTTCACTGTTGGGATTGTATTGGGCAGGTGATGAGCAGTGCCTGGTTTTCTCCACACATACCTCTTAGAATTTTCACCAAAAAGTTCTATCTTCGTCTCAGACCAGAGAATCTTATTTCTCATAGTCTGGGAGTCCTTCATGTGTTTTTGAGCAAACTCTATGCGGGCTTTCATATGTCTTACACTGAGGAGAGGATCCGTCGGGCCACTCTGCCATAAAGGCCCTACTGGTGGAGGGCTGCATTGATAGACTTTGTGGAACTTTTTCCCATCTCCCTACTGCATCCCTGAAACTCAGCACAGTGATCTTGGGGTTCTTCTTTACCTCTCTCACCAAGGCTCAGTTTGGCTGGATGGCAAGGTCTAGGAAGACTTCTGGTGGTCCCAAACTTCTTCCATTTAAGGAATATGGAGGCCACTGTTTTCTTAGGAACCTTGAGTATTGCATAAATTCTTTTGTAACCTTGGCCAGGTCTGTGCCTTGCCACAATTCTGTCTCTGAGCTCCTTGGGCAGTTCCTTTGAGCTCATGATTCTCATTTGGTCTGACATGCACTGTGAGGTCTTATATAGACAGGTGTGTGCCTTTCCAAATCAAGTCCTATCAGTTTAATTAAACACATTTGGACTCCATTGAAGGAGTAGAACCATCTCAAGGAGGATCACAAGGAAATGGACAGCATGTGACTTAAATATGATTGTCTGAGCAAAGGGTCTGAATACTTATGACCATGTCATATTTCAGTTTTTCTTTTTTAATAAATTTGCAAAAATTTCTACATTTTTTTTTTTTTCAGTCAAGATGGGGTGAAGAGTGTACTTTAATCAGAAAAAAAATAAACTTTTTTAGAATTTACCAAATAGCTGCAATGAAACAAAGAGTGAAAAATTTAAAGGGGTCTGAATACTTTCTGTACCCACTGTATATAATATTTTCCCTAGCGGGGGTTTCCGGTTCTTCCCCGTAGGATGCAAGTCCTCCTGACAAAGTTTATCAAGGCTCGCTGGGCCGCCATCACTTCAACCAGCCTTGCCCTGCTTGTTGTAGTAGCCTGGACCAACCCCTGTAGCATACGTCAGTGCTGGAAGCAGCAGCCTGGCTCACTTGCGCCTCCCACTCTTAACTGTAGCCGTATACTCCCGAGAGGAATCTCCTCGCGGATCTTCAGTGCTTATCCAACTGTGGGCATTTCTCATACCCGAAGTACTGGGGTCTAGTTCTCTGGCCTTGACTGGCGTAGCTGCGACTTCGGCTCTTGACCGGCGCAGGTCTGGTTCTTGGGCTTTAGCTAGCATAGACTGGATTCTGGGACTCATCTGGCACCGGCCGGGTTCTGCTTCCCGGCGCACCACAACGCGCTGCCTTGGGTTTTACCACGGCCTGGTTCCTCGGCTTCAGATTCCCCTGCACATATCGTGCTCGATTCTTTGCTTGGCAACAAATCTGCTCCCATTTTGGGGAGCTGGCCTTTTATGTCAAGAAACTGTGTCATCAAAGTCACCTTACCCGGTGAACCATCTAGACTCCTTCCTGAAACTCGACCTCTTCCCATTGGTTCTGGAGGGTTCCGCTTGGACGACAGATGGCAATCTTCTTATACAAATGCTGCACAACACTGAGGATTTTCTCTTTTTATGGCGCACAATCTTACACTCCTTATGCAGTATGTATGATGCCCCTCACACAGTATAATGTTCCTACAGTACTGCCATCTCTCATACAAAAGATAATATTTCCATAGTTCCACCATCCGCCCCACACACAGTATAATGTTTCCACTGTACCACCATCCCTCACACACATTATAATATTCCCACTGTACCACCATTCCCACCACACACAGTATAATGTTCCCACAGTACTAGCATTCCCCTAGCACAAAGTTTAATGTTCCCACAATACCACCATCCTTCCATGCACATTATAATGTTTCCTGAGGACTGCCATCCCCCACTAACAGTGTAATGTTCCCACAGTACTGCCACCTCCCCACACACAGTAAAATTTTCCCACAGTACTGCCTCCTACATACACAATATGGTACTATCTACCCCACGGCTAATTAATAAATACTTACTTAGCCCCATTCTTGGTGCAAATGCTAATAAACCCAGGACCTATGAGATATTTGCGTATTACCAAATTACTGTAGGGGTAAATAAACCCTAAATAAAGGATTAAAAGCATTAAAACATGATTTATCTTTAAAAGTGGTAGATCAATTTAAAATTTCGTCATATCTCCACTATGACTGCAGGAAGAAAGAGCAATAAGCTGTTAAGATTTTGGACATAGAAGTGGCCAATTTATTGGTACCTATTGGACCTATGGTGCTAAAGCAAAGGCTTTAAAAGGTAAGTGACTCCATTTTTTATTGCATTATAACTAGTGTTGAGCGATACCTTCCGATATCGGGAAATATCGGATCGGATTGGATCGGACCGATACCCAAAAAGTATCGGATATCGCCGATTCCGATACCGGAAACCAATGCAAGTCAATGGGACAGAAATATCGGAATGAAAAGAAAACCCTTTCTTTCCTTGTAGGTTAATTCTACATGAAGGAAAACAACTAAGAATAATGTAGAATGTATTGGGGGAGGTGGGGGAGACAATAAAGGCATAGAGGTTTAGCCCAATCAAATGGAATAGCAGGAATTAATATATTTTTTAAGACGTTCTGAGTTACGAAATATTGACTATGTTAAGTATTTTTATATTTTGTCAGATATTTATGTTTCATTACTTCCATGCTCTTCACCTTCTTTTTTAGTTCTCCCACACTCTCTCCTTCATCATCCTCAGCATCAGCATCTTTTTCATCTTCTTCTTCTTCACCTTCTTCATCTTCTTCTTCTTCACCTTCTTTTTATTATTCTTTTTTTTTACATTCTTCATATTCTTCTTATTCAACTATTAATCTTCTTCATATTCTACTTCTTCATCTTCATCATATTCTTATTTGTGACAGGCATTCCTGTAGTTGTTATCTATAAAAGTTTGAACATTACACCTTTCGTTCTGCTTGTCACAAAAGATTTACAACAGGATTTGTCTGCGTTCAGTTTGGCCTGCAGCAGCAGGTCTTTTCCAGGGGCACCACGAGGAGGAACGGACTCACCCCCATACACTGCTTAGTCATCTTCTGCTTATAATTTAGATATTATCTTTTGCTCTGATTTTTTGTCTTATGCTTAATGTTCTTCCGCTTTTTGTTCTGCAGCTTCTTGTACTTCTGCTTCTTGGTTTTCTGTCTCTTGTTCTTCTGTATCTTGGTGGTTGTCTTCTTCTTCTTTATCCTCTTGGTCAACTTCTTCAGGGTCATCTTCTTGGTCTTCTTCGGAGTGGTCTTCAGGGTCGTCGTCTTCGGGATCCTCGTCTTCAGGGTCGTCGTCTTCGGGGTCCTCGTCTTCTTCGGGTTGGTCTTCAGGGTCCTCGTGTTCAGGGTTGTCGTCTTCGGGGTCCTCGTCTTCTTCGGGGTCGTCTTCAGGATCCTCGTCTTCAGGGTTGTCGTCTTCGGGGTCCTCGTCTTCTTCGGGTTGGTCTTCAGGGTCCTCGTCTTCAGGGTCCTCGTCTTCAGGGTCCTCGTCTTCAGGGTCCTCGTCTTCAGGGTCCTCGTCTTCAGGGTCCTCGTCTTCAGGGTCCTCGTCTTCAGGGTCCTCGTCTTCAGGGTCCTCGTCTTCAGGGTCCTCGTCTTCAGGGTCCTCGTCTTCAGGGTCCTCGTCTTCTTCGGGTTGGTCTTCAAGGTCCTCGTCTTCGGGGTCCTCGTCTTCTTCGGGTTGGTCTTCAGGGTCCTCGTTTTCAGGGTCCTTGTCTTCGGGGTCCTCGTCTTCTTCGGGGTGGTCTTCAGGGTCCTCATCTTCAGGGTCCTCGTCAGGGAGATCCAGAGTGATTACCAAGAACCATTTCAAAAAGCTTGAACTTGGAAATGTAGCAGAAGGTACAGCTACCGAGGACCAGCTGACGGTACTGGAATTCAGTTACTAAGCAGGAGGTACCTGTGCCAGAAAGCACTACCAAGGGCCAGCAGACGTTGGTGGAACTTGGATACCGAGAAGGAGGCACCTAATCCAAAGGCACTGCCGAGAACCAGCTGACGGTACTGGAACCCGGATGGGTAGTAGAAGGTACAAGAGCAAATGGAACTAACGAGGACCAGCTGACGGTACTGGAACCCGGATGGGTAGCAGAAGGTACAAGAGCCAATGGAACTACCGAAGACCAGCTGACGGTACTGGAACTCGGTTACTAAGCAGGAGGTACCTGTGCCAGAAAGCAGTACCAAGGACCAGCAGACGTTGGTGGAACTTGGATACCGAGAAGGAGGCACCTAAGCCAAAGGCACTGCCAAGAACCAGCTGACGGTACTGGAACCCGGAGGGGTAGCAGAAGGTACCCATGTAAAAAAAAGTTTCAAGGCCGCAAGCCGGCCGCAGTTACCAAAACCCACAGTCCTACAGGGGGTGCTTGTCCTATTGGCACTATGGAACCAGCCTTCATTGCCAGATCCCGCAGCCCACATAGGAGTCACCTAAACTGCAGGCACCATAGAGTCGGCTAACCCGACCGCAACACGACAGGACAATGCATTGGAGGCAAAGTGACGTTGACACTACCCGGAAACAGCTGGCGTGCTGGAACCAGGCTGGGCAGGAGGGAGTACCCGTGCCAAAGACACTGCTGGGAAACAGCTGGAACCCAGGGTAAATAATAAAAACAGAGTGGAGCCAGAGGCGTAATTGGAGCAACTTTAAAATCTGTAGTAGCGTGAATGTGGACAGAGCAGGAGAAATTGCCGGACACACAGCTGGGGATCAGCTGACGTTACTGAACCCCAATAACACTGGAGCAAGCGTTGACTGTGCAGACGGCACTTCTGAGCAGCAACTAGCGGTATTGGAGCCCAGGGTAAATACTAAAAACAGAGGAGCCAAAGGTGTAATTGGAGCTAGTTTTAAATCAGTAGTACAGTGGATGTGGACAAAGCAGGAGAATTTGCCGGACACACAGCTGGGGATCAGCTGAAGTTACTGAACCCCAATAACACTGGAGCAAGCGTTGACTGTGCAGACGGCACTTCGGAGCAGCAACTAGCGGTATTGGAGCCCAGGGTAAATACTAAAAACAGAGGAGCCAGAGGTGTAATTGGAGCTAGTTTTAAATCAGTAGTACAGTGGATGTGGACAAAGCAGGAGAATTTGCCGGACACACAGCTGGGGATCAGCTGACGTTACTGAACCCCAATAACACTGGAGCAAGTGTTGACTGTGCATACGGAACTTCTGAGCAGCAACTAGCGGTATTGGAGCCCAGGGTAAATACTAAAAACAGAGGAGCCAGAGGTGTAATTGGAGCAAGTTTTAAATCAGTAGTAGAGTGGATGTGGACAAAGCAGGAGAATTTGCCGGACACACAGCTGGGGATCAGCTGACGTTACTGAACCCCAATAACACTGGAGCAAGCGTTGACTGTGCAGACGGCACTTCTGAGCAGCAACTAGCGGTATTGGAGCCCAGGGTAAATACTAAAAACAGAGGAGCCAGAGGTGTAATTGGAGCAAGTTTTAAATCAGTAGTACAGTGGATGTGGACAAAGCAGGAGAATTTGCCGGACACACAGCAGGGGAACAGCTGACGTTACTGAACCCCAATAACACGGCAGCAAGTGTTGACTGTGCAGACAGCACTTCCGAGCGCCAACTGGCAGTGTTGGAGCTCAGGGATAATACTGAAAACAGAGGAGCCAGAGGTGTAATTGGAGCAACTTTAAAATTTGTAGTAGTGTGAATGAGGACAGAGCAGGAGAAATTGCCGTCCGCACAGCAGGGGTACAGCTGACGTTACTGAACCCCAATAACCCGGCAGCAAGTGTTGACTGTGCAGACGGCACTTCTGAGCGCCAACTGGCGGTGTTGGAGCTCAGGGATTACAGTTCAGGTGGTAGAAACATGAACACAACAGGAGACCTGGATACTGTTGCCAACCAATTACTTATTCTGGAAGAGGACTGGCAAATTCATGAGAGATCCAGGCCTTGTTCATTTTGAGAAAAGTAAGCCGGTCAACGTTATCGGAGGATAGTCGCATACGACGGTCTGTTAGTACACCACCTGCGGCACTAAAGACGCGTTCCGATAATACACGAGCAGCAGGGCAAGCTAGCACCTCCAATGCATACTGACTAAGCTCTGGCCATGTATCCAGCTTACAGACCCAAAACTTGAAGGGAGAAGAGCCGTCTGGGAGTACACTGAGAGGGCAAGACATGTAGTCTGTCACCATCTGACGAAAACGTTGCCTCCTGCTGACTGGAGCCGTCTGTGATGGTGTAGACATTTGTGGCGGTGGGGACACAAAACTTTGCCACATTTGGGCCATACTGGTCTTGCCTTGTGCTGAGGCTCTGCTTCTGCTCCCTCTTTGTGCAGAGCTTCCTCCACTGCCTCGATGCACTGAGCTGCTTTGTAAAGCACTAGCAGCACTGCTCTCGGTTGAAATGGAGAACATGATGGAATGCACCAGTGCGTCTTGGTACTCCCGCATTTTACGCTCCCGGTTCAGTGGTGTTATGAGGCTTTGTAAGTTGTCCCGGTAGCGAGGATCTAGGAGGGTGGACACCCAATAATCAGCCGTGTTGAGAATGTGGGCGATGCGGCGGTCGTTTCTCAGGCACTGCAGCATGAAATCAACCATGTGCTGCAGACTGCCAACTGGCCAAGAAACGCTGTCCCTGCTTGAGGCGTGATCTCTGCCTGCTCTGCATCACCCCACCCTCGCTCTAGATACTGACTACTAGAGCATTGTGTACCTCCCTCCTCTGGACAGATGTCTTCCTCATCCATTGACTCCTCCTCATCCTCCTCACAAAGTGTCCCCTGCCTAGGTCTTTGTGAGGAACCACGTTGCGCAGACTGTAGAGAATCAGATGGCATTTGTGACTCCTCATCCTCCACCTCTTCCAAAACCTTGTCCCTTAGTGCTTGCAGTGTTTTTTCAAGCAGGCAGATAAGGGGGATAGTCATGCTGACTAGTGCATCATCTGCACTCGCCATCCTTTTGGAATAATCGAAGGCATGCAAAACGTGGCAAATGTCCTTCATAGAGGCCCACTCAGTGGTGGTGAAGTGTGAACGGCGCGCACTGCGACTTTTTTGCGCCTGCTGCAGCTGGTACTCCATTACTGCTGCCTGCTGCTCACACAACCTCTCCAACATATGTAACGTTGAATTCCACCTGGTGGGTAGGTCACATATGATGCGATGTTCCGGAAGACGTAATCGGCGCTGCAGAGCTGCAATGCGTGATCTTGCGTTGCTGGAATGCCGCAAGTGAGCGCACTCTATGCGGACCTTGTGAAGCAGTGCATCAAGATCCGGATAGTCCCTCAAAAAACTCTGCACAACCAAGTTGAGCACATGTGCCCGACATGGGATGTGAGAGAAGTTGCCTAGGCCCAGAGCTGCCACCAGATTTCGGCCATTGTCACACGCTACCATGCCTGGCTGGAGATTCGCTGGCACAAACCACACGTCGCTCTACTGCTTGATGGCATTCCAGAGCTCCTGCGCTGTGTGGCTTCGATTCCCCAAAGAAATTAATTTTAATACGGCCTGATGACGTTTGGCCACGGCTGTGCTCATATCGGTCATCATAACAGGTAACCGTTCACGGGTCGATGTGGAGGTAGACCGTGACGGCTCCTGCAGCGCTGATTCAGAGGAACTGGAGTATGAGGAGGAGTCAATGTGTACAGACTGGATTCCTGCAGTCCTTGGAGTTGGCAGAACACGTACAGCGCCACTCTCAAGATCTGTACCCGGCTCCACAACATTTACCCAATGGGCAGTGAGGGAAAGGTATCGTCCCTGTCCATGCTTACTGGTCCACGCATCGGTGGTCAGGTGGACCTTGCTACTGACGGCGTTTTGTAGCGCATGTTTAATTTTTCCCTCCACATGATGTTGCAGGGCAGGGACGGCTTGCCTGCTGAAATAAAAGCGGCTGGGCACGTTGTATTGTGGGACTGCCAATGCCATAAAGTTACGGAAGGTGTCAGTCTCCACCAGCCTGAATGATAGCATTTCAATGGCCAGTAGTTTAGCAATGCCAGCATTCAGAGCCTGTGCTCGGGGTTGGTTTGCCGAGTATGGGCGCCTTTTCTCCCATGCCTGTGCTAACGATGGCTGTAGACTGGCCTGGGAGTGTGAGGATGACTGGGAAAGTGGTGCTGTGGGTGGAATTACACTGTGTCTCTGTACAACAGTGCCAGAGATTCTTCCATGGCGATCCTGTGAGGAAGCCGAACCAGCTGTGTGTGAGCTGGAGGAAGAGGCTACAACACGAGCTGAAGAGGTGTTAGGTGGCGCTGTAGGTTGGCCTAGGTCTTCAGTGTGTTTTTGTAACTCCACCACGTGCTTGGTCCGCACATGTTTCCACATATTTGTGGTATTGAGGTTACTGACACTTTTCCCTCTTTTCACCTTCTGATTACACTGCTTGCATTTGACAAAGCAAATGTCATCTGCAACTGTGTCAAAAAAGGACCAGGCACTGCAAGTCTTGGGAGCGTCCGCTTTGGATTTTGGAAGAGCCATGCTCCTAATGGGTGCCTAAGTGGAGGCTACAGGCAACCAAGTCTGCCCCCTCCCTATCCCTCCTTTTTGGGCTGTTTGGGGAATCTCTTCCTCAGAGCTGCTCCCACCACCTTCCTGTCCCTCACACCATGATGGGTCAAGGACCTCATCATCTACACCACCCTCTTCAAACAACTGCTTCTCCTGGGTAGTCTCGACAGCACAGTACGCACCAGAAAGAGGCACCTGAGTCTCATCATCAGATGCATACTGAGGTGTGCTGCTGACCATAGGCACTGGCCCACCCGCCTCTTCAGATTCAGAGAGACAAAACGGTTGCGCATCACTGCATACTACCTCTTCTTCAAATTCTCGAATTCTGCTTGGCTGACCCCCTCTTTCCAAGCCAAGAGATTCAGAGAACAGAAGTAGAGCTGGCTCCTGTCCAGGGCTCTCTGACTGCCTGGGCAATTTGGCAGGTGGTGAAGAGACAGATGGGTGCTCTTCAGTGCTCTGGACCTGAGAGGATCTGGAACTAATTGAAGTCGATGCGTTAGCTGCAATCCATCCGACAACGGCTTCAATTTGGTCCTCTCGCAGTAGTGGGGTACGGCTAGCTCCTACAAAGCTGCGCATAAAGGACTGTTCCCTGGTAAAACTGGGGGATGCTGAGTCACTGGTGCCCGCAGCAGGCACAGAATCCCCACGTCCTCTCCCTGCAGGCACAGAATCCTCACGTCCTCTCCCTGCAGAAACTCCACAACCACGACCACATGCCTTACTCCCTGCCTACTTCATCTTGGTAGTCTGATAAAGATAGGCAGAAAAGTACTAAGGCCTTAGTATGCTTATTCCTGAACAGCTGCTAACATGTATAAGAAACACTAATTTTATAAAGTATGGACTAGACTTTAATATGAGCTAATGTGGCCTACACAACTGTAAAGTGGAGTGTTTGGTGAACTTTATTTACGTTTTTTTGTCACAAAAAGACACTGGATGTGCCCAAAGATGTAATACCGATAGTATCACAAACTTTTTGTAGCTATTACAATGTAGGAAGGTAACCTACAATGCAATAGATGAGGCTACAAAAAATAGGCTAATACTAATCTGGCTGGGGCTGCAGGGCGCAATGCTGCAGAAAGGCTCCTCTAACTACTCCTATATAGTGTGTTTGGAACCAATTTAGCTGAATACGGATGGAACCACCACACTAATAGGAGATATCAGGAAAAATTATGAATTGTCAAAAAAGGACAATGTATGAGGCAGTGACACACACTGAGTGCACTACAACCAGACGTGGCTGAAGCACACACTGCAGGGTGAGCTGCACTCACACACACACAGACCTTGCAGACAGCCGTGAACAGCGCAGAGAACTGTGCACTAGCGCTGCAAGGCACAGCGATTTATAAAGTAGCTTGGGTAAAGCAGAATAGACCAAATAGGTAGCTAAAACTGTCCCTCAGAACAGCAGCGTCCTATGCCTAACTGAATTCACAGCAGAGTGAGCTCAAAATGGCGGCGGCGGCTTTTATAGTGCATCATGACATCATTTCAGCAGCCAATCACAGCCATGCCATTAGTTAAGATGCCTACATGCCTAACAGGATGTGCCCACACTTCTTAGGATCCTCATTGGCTGAATAAAATGAAACTGGCTCATTGCATTATGGGAACTTCCGATTCCGGTATACGATATTGTAAAAGTATCGGAATTAAGTATCGGAATTCCGATACCGCGAATATCGGCCGATACCCGATATTTCAGTATCGGAATGCTCAACACTAATTATAACCCCAGCCCCTGAGGAAGCCAGTCATCGAATGGACATAGAGAGTACTACTAAGAAGTTGTACCGATGGACCTCAGCCAGTGAGGTCCTCACAAATCAACTGGGAGCTTAGAGTAGCTCTCAGGGGCCGTAGTGACACAGGGGATGATGGGCCTTCCCATAATGGTTTGCTGGACTGTTGTGGCTTGTAACAAAAGTTATGTACTGCTACATGTAACCAGAAAGTTCCAGACTGCTTCTTCTGCATTATGCATTCATACGCTGCATTCAATCACGCAGTTAAATCTGCATGTGTTCATTGAACAATGCGGATTTACCACATCTAATACATTCTATTGTGGAAATTTCTGTTTGCGGAGACTAGTGTCTCCACAACAGAAATTAACATGCTGTGGCTCGTAAACCCGCACCACCGGTGAGTTTATGCAACGTCAAATAGAAGCACAGTGGGCATGGGATTTCTATAAATCCCATCTACTGTGCTTGTAATGTGGAATGTATCAAAATGCAGCAACGGGGATAATAGAAACAACTACACAAAAGTAGATATAGATACCAGCAGGTGTAGTTCTATAGAAACTTAAAACTTAACGTTTAATACCATTAGATAAAATATATGCCAAATGCAAGGACCTAAAAACACACAGTTTGACTGCCTGTGGTATATAATAACCAAGAGAACTTCCATATATTGTTACTTCCAGAGATATAGATATATGTCATATAAGCATATTATATCTCTAACACAAGCCAAGGAAGGAATGGCAAATAGGAAAAAAGATAATGAAGCCCACAGTACACTATATCAACTTATTGTACCCCAATATGTGGGAACATGAAGACATTCACCCTGAGATATGGGAACATGAAAACACTCGCCCCATCAATGGTGACCATTTAACTCTGCTATATAGAAATGGAACATCCTCACCAATTTTGATGACTGTCCATGCTCTCGGATCCCAGAGGGGGCTCCATATGATGGTGGTGAACCGAAATTCATAAGGTCACCAACCAAATACCGCTCCCCAGATGCCGCTCCCGACGCGTTTCTTAGCCTTAGCTATTCATCAGGGGAAAGAAAAAAGAGGACATGCGGTATGCACGCTGCCCAAAGTCGCGCAGCTCATTCACCAGACAGCGCTACTTCATGCTCTATTAGATCCTCTTTTGAATCCTAATCGCGCTCTGTTCATAATCGTGTCACTTCCGGTTCCGGTCACCTGACATCCGGTATGTGGAACGCAGATGCCGGCCGTGACACGCAGACGTCACTTCCGGTATGCGCGTCATAGACAAGGAAAAATCGCACATAACGGAGCGATAGCTAGGGGACACGCAGGATCACCAGCCGGCATCCTGCTTTGGATGTCACCATAAAAGGGGTCTCATCCATGAATATCCCAAGCCATGGAAAGTGTCCAGAACATATAATAACTGGCACTTATCCTGGCAACATACCATATGTACCGCGGTATATATAAAACACGCGTTCATTTTACCCCAGTGGTTAGAAAGCTGGAAATGCTTCATAGGTCCAGAATCGCACAGTGAAGCTACGGCCCAGCCCCAGGAGCGCACTTTAAACCCAAAATAGTGATGAAAGAAAAATGACAAAAACAGAAACAAAAAAATATATAAAAATAGGAAGGAGAGGGGTATGAAGGGATATGAGGGAACATAAGGGAAGAATGGAGAGGGACCGCACCTCATAGAGTTGGAGAGTTAGAGGAATGTATGTAGGGAACCAGGGGACCTATAAACATCCCTATTCAGCACCTGAAGTAATATCCCTACCTGACAGTGGAGGTTGGCACCCTATAAACCTGCGCAAATGGCGCCCCCACTCCTCGACGGCTGTCCCTACACTCCTCTCCCTAATTCACCCTATATCTATAGGAACGGCCTTCTGCAGACTCATCACTACTTTCACTAATCAGTCGTATACAGTCCGTAGGATATTACAAAAACATTGGCCGATTCTATTAATGGACGAGGATATTGGTAACATGGTCGACTCAAGACCTATGATTACATATAAAAAGGGCAGATCCCTTAGGGACAGATTGGTCCACAGTCACTATATGGGCCATATGGGGAACAAAAAGCTGAAAAGCTCCATAACTGGCTGTTTTAGATGTAGTGGATGCGTATCATGTAAAGTTATTACGCAAGGGAAAAACTTCATAAGTAATGTCACCGGAAAAACATTTGTTGTCAAACATTTCATTAATTGTAGATCGAAGGGAATTATCTATATGGCTAAATGTGTCTGTGGAATGGAATATATAGGGAAGACAAAGAGAGAATTGAGAAGAAGAGTAGGAGAGCACCAAAGAGATATCGCCCTGAAAAGAGATACCCCCCTGGCAAAACACGTGAATAACGTACATCCGAACAGTAGGGATATAATACGCTACATGGGAATTGACAAAGTTACGGCCCCACCAAGAGGGGGCGACTGGGACAACTCTCCAACTCTATGAGGTGCGGTCCCTCTCCATTCTTCCCTTATGTTCCCTCATATCCCTTCATACCCCTCTCCTTCCTATTTTTATATATTTTTTTGTTTCTGTTTTTGTCATTTTTCTTTCATCACTATTTTGGGTTTAAAGTGCGCTCCTGGGGCTGGGCCGTAGCTTCACTGTGCGATTCTGGACCTATGAAGCATTTCCAGCTTTCTAACCACTGGGGTAAAATGAACGCGTGTTTTATATATACCGCGGTACATATGGTATGTTGCCAGGATAAGTGCCAGTTATTATATGTTCTGGACACTTTCCATGGCTTGGGATATTCATGGATGAGACCCCTTTTATGGTGACATCCAAAGCAGGATGCCGGCTGGTGATCCTGCGTGTCCCCTAGCTATCGCTCCGTTATGTGCGATTTTTCCTTGTCTATGACGCGCATACCGGAAGTGACGTCTGCGTGTCACGGCCGGCATCTGCGTTCCACATACCGGATGTCAGGTGACCGGAACCGGAAGTGACACGATTATGAACAGAGCGCGATTAGGATTCAAAAGAGGATCTAATAGAGCATGAAGTAGCGCTGTCTGGTGAATGAGCTGCGCGACTTTGGGCAGCGTGCATACCGCATGTCCTCTTTTTTCTTTCCCCTGATGAATAGCTAAGGCTAAGAAACGCGTCGGGAGCGGCATCTGGGGAGCGGTATTTGGTTGGTGACCTTATGAATTTCGGTTCACCACCATCATATGGAGCCCCCTCTGGGATCCGAGAGCATGGACAGTCATCAAAATTGGTGAGGATGTTCCATTTCTATATAGCAGAGTTAAATGGTCACCATTGATGGGGCGAGTGTTTTCATGTTCCCATATCTCAGGGTGAATGTCTTCATGTTCCCACATATTGGGGTACAATAAGTTGATATAGTGTACTGTGGGCTTCATTATCTTTTTTCCTATTTGCCATTCCTTCCTTGGTTTGTGTTAGAGATGTAATATGCTTATATGACATATATCTATATCTCTGGAAGTAACAATATATGGAAGTTCTCTTGGTTATTATATACCACAGGCAGTCAAACTGTGTGTTTTTAGGTCCTTGCATTTGGCATATATTTTATCTAATGGTATTAAACGTTAAGTTTTAAGTTTCTATAGAACTACACCTGCTGGTACCTAATGTGGAATGTAGCGTTTTATACGCAGCGCAGGTGAGCTGCATCCAAAACTCTGCTATTCCTGATCGTGGGCACGTACCCTTGGACATTGTTCTTCCTCATTCATCTCCACATCATCTGGTCCAGGCTTGCAGAGTCAGGAGATATGAGTTCTCTCTCTCTCTATATATATATATATATATATATATATATATATATATATATATATATATATATATATATATATATATATATATATATATATATATATATATATATATATATATATATATATATTTTTTCCTTTTGAGGTTGGGGGGTCCACTTATAGCTATTGTTGTTATGGACGTGACTTACCTAACATTGCGCAGTGAATCTGTTTTCACTATAGTGACTGATATTTCTTGTTGATAAAACTGTAATATTTTTTTCACTTTAAACCTTTTTTTAAACAACACTGATTAGTGCGATCATACAACATGCAAGACTCTGATTGCTCAGTGATGCACTGTACTACTGTAGTGCCGTGTATTATCCCTGCCTGTTAGTGTAATACTAACGACTCCATACACATGAGATAAGTGTTGGCTGAATGGTCATTTGGCAGACGGCTATCTCTCCCGACTCCCCCATACACACAAATATTCCATCTTTCCTGTGGTCTGTATGAGAGAGTCACCTCCGGACTCCTATAGCGGAGGATTATCTACAGGAAGAACAAACGGAATAGCCTCTGAAATTCAGGATGCCAGATCCTTCTCTGCCCTGACATTATATGTCGGTAGGCCCCAAATACATTGTATAGTCGACTAAACCCCACTGAAATCAGTGCTTTAATGCAACTTTAGTCTAATGTGTTTGGGGGTGTTAAAAGGTAACTTATTACTATTGAGTACTTGGGTGAGGAGGGGAATTGAGCCAAACTTTGTCAAACCTTCATAGATGCCATGTTTCCTTTTGACAGCAGCAAGTGGTTAAACTGCCAAGGTTTCTGTTGCAGCCGCACTTGTGCCATCCCTGCGGTGTACATCTATTTTCTGGTGCCCAAAAGAGTTATTTTTTTAAAAAAACAAATGTTTAACTTCTTAAGAAATAACAATGGGCCTAATACGTTTTGCAATTTCTTTCTTTTTACAAGAATTGTTGGTGCCAGTTTTCTTTTGAAACATTTTAATATCTGATTTTTTTTCTGGTGTATTTCTTGTAATATAGGAAAGCCTAAGGCCATAAATAAACCCCATAAAAAACTGTATATGGAGACTTTGGTATCAAATAATTTCTGTCTGCGGTGTTTGTGCAAACAAAAAAGCTTTTATAAAAGCCTCAAACTTCTGTGTGTGAATCAGTGATGAGATCCAACATGGTAGAGCCCGGGGAAGACGGGAAACATTCATATAGACGGCTGGTGGTGATGTAGTCAGTGACAGACTTTGGCCAAAAATGTTTCTAGAGCTGTAGTAGAAATGAATATGTCGTCCTCACCATGAAGTAATTATTTCTCATGTCACGTGTAATGAATATCTCCTGCAGTATTACTAATGCTGATTCCAGTGTCGGTAAATGAGACGACAATTAGTGTTATGGAAGATGAGTCTATGAGAAACATATTCAACTGGAGAGGAAGAAACTGCTTGTTTTCTGTGGCATAAAATATATACAGTAGGTTTTATTAGTAGATGTGAAGAAGAAAACTGAATACTGTAAAATAATAAATCTCCTCATATGTTTCCCTTATTATCTCCAGTAATTGTATTATTACACAGGATTTTTATGTTACATTGTCTCATCTTCTTATTCAGGTTTCTACAATATCGGATCCTCTCAGTGAAGATCTTCTAGATAAGAGAATTTTCCTGATTTACCCATCAAAGATGGATATGGACAGAGACAAGATGGCGGAGAGGATATTACACCTCACCCTAGACATCCTCTTCCGTCTTACTGGAGAGGTGAGAGATTCTGATGACGTCACATTACATCATTCTTATCTATGGGAATAACAGATGGACAGAACTGGATAGGTGAGGACTCTGGAAATGTCTGTAGTGAGATTTATTAATGAGTTTCTCCATTACCAGGATTACATAGTAGTGAAGACCTCTAGTGAGCGCTGTCAGGACCCTGTGTCTGAGGGATGGGGAAGACCCCTGAGCCCAATCACAGGGCCTCCACCTTACACCCTGATGCATGAGGACATCAATGACCAGAAGATCCTAGAACTCACCTACAAGATGATTGAGCTGCTGACTGGAGAGGTGACACTGCTGGGAATTCTGGGACATTATACAGTAATGCTATGAAGGGATCGGGGGGGTGACGGTATCATTGTATGTGTCAGGTTCCTATAAGGTGTCAGAATGTCGCTGTCTATTTCTCCATGGAGGAGTGGGAGTATTTAGAAGGACACAAAGATCTGTACAAGGACGTCATGATGGAGGTTCCCCAGTGCCTCACATCGCCAGGTAATAAACAGGACTAAATACACATGGCCTATAATTATCTGTATATAAAGGATGAATTCAGTCCCTGTATGTGTTTCCTCCAGATCGATCCAGTAAGAGGACAACACCAGAGAGATGTCCCCATCCTCTTCTTTCACAAGACTGTAAACAGGAAGACCCCAATGTTCCTCAGGATCATCAGGTAGATGGAGAGAAGGTGTCATGAGATCTCCCCTATGATGTGTAGACGGCTGTGAAGGTCTTGTGCTCAGTCTTGTTTTATCCACCAGGATTATATGTTTTATAATGAGAACGGTTGAGATGGCAGGATTAAAGCTGATCATAGATGGGACTTCTCCATCTGTCTGTGACTTTTACAATATTTGTTTCAGGGTGAAGATCTGACCCATATTAATACTACAGAGACATATGTGAGGGGTGATGAGCGGTGTAAAGAGGAGATTCCTACAGATAACCATCCAGGTGAGTAGTAACCACTAAATGCAGAGAAGTCACAGAGTCTTCTCAGTCACCAGCTGTGGCTGCTCTATTGGTAGTGCAGTCCGGTAGTATCACAATCGTGTGATCACCATTTTGCCGCTAGAGCATAACATTCTCCTCCATCCGAAAATGTTCAAATTACTTTGTGAATTGGGAAAGACCTTTTCTAGAGAACTTACAACCTGGAGGATCCACCTACCTCCTGGGATTAGGAGACTCTGTCCGTTACCTGCCCAGATCTGTAACAAAGCCAAATGACCGCGTACGTAGAATGTGCTGACACGTTAGAAAATCACTTGAAGAAAAATATTATGCTGGGCCTGTAAGAGAAAGCGGAGGGTAATGATGGTGTTGGCTTCCTAGATCCCTGATATCTTATTGGATGAATCTACCTTCTCTCCCTTCTGTGCTGCTGAATGTGCTCATATGGTTCCTACAAGACCAGGTCCAGTCTTTCTGGACAAACTTCGCTTTTATGATCAACATTAAATGTGCATTGAGGCCAAGTGTGAATTTCTGTACAATAACAACAGAGTTTCCCTTTATCTTGACTTTTCAAACCAATTAACTTCAAACAGGATCGTGATAAACTACATAAAAACATTACACCTGTGCCATGATATATCTCTAAGCTGTGCTTGGCTGAAGGCTGTAATATACATATATTCACGCCTGCAGAAGATGTGTTGGCATGGCTCGAGCCCTGGTTTCATGGATTCACTCCACATCATAAATTCCATTATGTTTTCAATCCTAGGGAATTCAGATTACTGCACAATCTCTCCTGAAATGGGGAGCTGTCACGAAAACACCAATTGGTCAGACCTTGCAGCTCTCTGGTGCCCCCTTATCCTGCTGATCAAACACGGTATTGACCGAGGATAAGCACGGGCGCAGCTGCTCTAATTTATGTCGACTATTGCGGCACGTGATGTAACAGGACGTATATATATACCACCAGTTCCTTCCAGGAATGTATATATACCTCCGACCAGCCACCCTCAAACCACATTATCACATAAAAACTGGTATACTGCCACCACCAATCGCTTAACAGGTGGATCGGGTACCCATTAGGTAACGTGAATTAGCGGGTGCTCGACATAGGACAAGAAGAACGAAGCTGGTAAATAATAATGATTTACTCCCGAAAGTGGGCAGTATTTACAAAAGATATTATAAAAGAGACAATGTACATATATGCATAAACAGTTATTAAAATAAAAGGGATAAGTAATAGCAAAACCTGTGCCACGTGGTGATGGTCTCAGATTCTGTGGGGGGGACGGGTCCCCGGAAATTAGATGCGATTCTTCAACGCAGCGTGGTGTGCATGCATCTGACGTCCCGGGGCAAGAATGACTTAAAAAATGGCCGTTCTGGTTTTTAGTAAAGGGGCCAAAACATTAGGAGACACCCATGGTGCTTACCTCACACGGGGGCTCGGCTTTGTGAACCCACCCAGCTGCAGAAGACCTAAAACTCCTTCAGATTTCATATCTTGGTGTGGGGGGGTCCCACATCCAAGATGGAGACATCATGTTTGCCCTCAACACTATTCATGAAGATGGATATCAAATATGAAATCTCTATGATGCTCAGAAGCTCAGAACCCATTTCCCGGGCTTCCGGTGGTCTCCTAGTTGAGATAGTCTCCAAGTTGACGATCTCAAAAATGTGGTCCCTGTGTTTGTGACAGTCATGTGCATTATTAAAATCGACATTAAACGTTTGTACAGCTAAACAATAGGATTGGAGGGAAAAATCCAGGGTATACCAGTGCTTTTTCTGAGCTGAGGCTTTATGACGCTCTTAAAAATTCCTGAGGTTTGGGGGAAAAGCAACAGTGACTTCTATGTAAAACTCTTACAAATGGACAGGGGGGGTGGAGATTTGAGACAGCTCTCATTTTTTAAAACTATGACCAAAAATACATTTTGCCTGACAGGAGCACCAATACTTTCTCTACTCTTCTCATCAGGACTCATAGTAGCTCCAATGGTCCACCATAAATGACTGCAATTCCGGTTTAGTGTTGTAGTTCTCCCCTGATACATATATTGTTGTTGGGGATGTAACATATCTTTTATTGTGTCTTTTTTTACAGGTTCATTTTGTATGATAGTTTGAGTGTAGTGGAATCGGCCTGACTCACTTATGTGACTCTGTAACTCCCTCGTTGTCTTTAAAAGAAGGTCTCCATTATGTCTTCCCAATGCCCGAGGTCTAAATTTAAGACACCTCAGCTCTGCACTATTATGAAAAGTTCTCTTTAAATGTCTAATATTTCTTCTTGAAACTCATCTGACAGAAAATATTGTCCCTTACGATAGTTTAGATTGCTAAGAGCCACCGAGCCCCATACTCTTAATTACCCCAGAGAGGTTTCACCACTAGTTACTCGTTTTTAACTGATGGAGACTGTTGAGTTTGATCATTTCAGTAGATGTGTTATTGTCTATAGTCACAGTTTTTGACTTCAGTAATCCTCTGATTTAACCCCTTCCTGCAGCCAGTTTTATGTTTCTAGTCAGGCTCCATTTTCAAATCTGACATGTGTCACTTTATGTGGAGATAACTTTGGAATTCTTCACAAAGGATAATAGGAAACAAATGGACCTTACAAATTATTTTCCAACTTCTCTTGAATTTGACAATACCCTATATACAGCTGTACACTACTGTCTGGGCACATGGCAGGTTAAGAAGGGAAGGAGCGACATTTAGCTATTAGGAATGCAGATCTTGCTGGAATAGTTCCCAGACACAATGTATTGGGGGCACTGTATGGTCACCTGGCAGTTCAAAAGATGGCCACCACGAACAGGCTTGGTGCTATATAATCCATTTATCACCAGAGGAGATGGGACACACCATTTACAGATGCCTTAATATAATAAAATGACAGAAAACCAGAGCAGTAGAAATCACCATAAAGTAACTTCATTTTGAAAATTATAACCCTCAGTGAATTAACTATTGGTGCAGTAAATATTTTGACTCCACAATCACTTTCCAGAAATTAGCACGCAGTGGATGTTGGAGAGTGAAAATTACGCATTTGCCATTTTATTACCCAACACATAGTGCCCAGATTGTGCTCCAGGAGACACACACTGTAGATTAAGTGGGTTCTTCTCACTATAGTAATGCCAAATACATGGTTGCTAAATATTGTTTAGGCACACTGCAAGGCTCAGAAGGAAGGGGGAGATTTGACTTTGGGAGACCGGATTTTGCTGCATTGGTTTATGGATGAGAAGACGTTTTTATTGATATTATTTTTGTCTACATAACATTGTTTAGTGGCTTCTTATTCCATATTTTGGAGACAGAATGAACAAACAGTTCAACACCACGCTCTACTGGTTCATCCTGTGAGGTTTTCACGTTTCACTGTCATTCTGTCAATAACTTGCCATTTCTACAGACATTTAAGTAGAAATGTTCAAAAATATAAATTCAAGGATATTTCATTCAAAATTATTAATTGTTTTTTTTCTTGGCAGATGACTGTACCAGGAGATCGGAGGGACAGGAGATTTTTAAATTGAATGATCTTGAGATCTTACAGGATACAATTGAAGTGAATGCCATTTCTCCGGATATACCATCATCCCTTCAAAGCAAAGATCTATCATCTAAGCCTATGGAACAGGTCCTGTCTTCTGATTCATTACCGACTATGAAGGAAAAAAATCAAAATAAAAAAATAAGCATTAAAAAACGAACTGCTCCTAAAGGAAAGAGGTCATTTTCACGTTCAGAAAATGGAAATAGTTTTACCCTCGAAAAATCTATTCTTAAGCATCAAAAAATACACACAGCAGACAATAGATTGCTTTGTTCCAAATGTGGCAGAAGTTTTAACCAGAAATCAGATTTTGTTGCGCACCAGCGAACTCACACAGCGGAGAAGCGTTTTTCATGTTCAGAATGTGGGAAATGTTTTAACCGGAAATCACTTCTTAATATCCACAAGAGAACTCACACGGGGGAGAAGCCTTTTTCATGTTCAGAATGTGGGAAATGTTTTAACTGGAAATCAGCTTTTGTTAGACACCAGAGAACTCACAGTAAGGAGAAGCCTTTTTCCTGTTCAGAATGTGGGAAATATTTCAACCAGAAATCACTTCTTAATATCCACAAGAGAACTCACACGGGGGAGAAGCCTTTTTCATGTTCAGAATGTGGCAAATGTTTTAACCAGAAATCAGATTTGATTAAGCACCAGAGAACCCACACAGGGGAGAAGCCTTTTTCATGTTCAGAATGTGGGAAATGTTTTAACCGGAAATCCACTTTGGTTGATCACCAGAGAACTCACACAGGAGAGAAGCCTTTTTCATGTTCAGAATGTGGCAAATGTTTTAACCAGAAATCAGCTTTGATTAAGCACCAGAGAACCCACACAGGGGAGAAGCCTTTTTCGTGTTCAGAATGTGGGAAATGTTTTAACCATAAATCAGATTTTGTTAGTCACCAGAGAACTCACACAGGGGAGAAGCCTTTTTCGTGTTCAGAATGTGGGAAATGTTTTAACCATAAATCAGCTTTGATTAAGCACCAGAGAACCCACACAGGGGAGAAGCCTTTTTCGTGTTCAGAATGTGGGAAAGGTTTTAACCAGAAATCAGCTTTGGATAGACACATGAGAACTCACACAGGGGAGAAGCCTTTTTCCTAATCTTTTTTTTTTTAATCCAATAAATTTTTATAGTTATTTTTTTATTAGATTTTTTCTACAAACCAAGAAACCAGTACATACAGTAATAAAATAACATACCATAGGGATGACATACATGCATCTCTCCTATATATCCTTTCAGCTTGCCCATTACCGTCTGATAACTTGCAGTCACTATATCTTACAATTAACATTCCACATTCTTGAAATTTCTTATATAACCATAATATTGTAATAAACATTATAATCCTATACACTTCTAGGTGTGCTATATTACTGTTAAATATGAATTATGGATATTCATTTTTTAATCTGAATTCTATATAGATCAGCCTCGAGATAGGTTTTGCTGACAAGACATTCAGGCTATTCTTGTCTTTTTAGCTCAGTGTAAGTTAGTGCCATAAGCAGAAGAACAGGTGCTGTGAGGGGCCAATATAACCCATACAGGGTGGGAGGCTCGGGGTCTCTTTTCCATTCTACATTACATGGCTCAGTGCTAGGATCTAAGAGCTGAAGAGGCAGCTGACATGTAGGCCCTGACACACGTGCTGGACACAGACAGACGCAACCTACCATTCAGGATCCCAGGAAAAGATGGGTGAATCTCAACTAATAGGCTAATTATGGACAAATGGAAAATCATTTTGTAACTATTTCACCTATTTTATGTAACTGCTGGAATTATTATTTTTAATGGACAACCCAAAAATAAAAAATATATTCTTTGAACAATCGCATCTGATAAACAGTCCTATCTATATATAAATATATGAAAATAAGTATATTTAACATTTTGGCGAGCCCCCATTCCTGATTTTTTTGTGCTTTCAAGTGGCTTCCTTCTCCTTGAACAAGGTGGGGGAGAGGAGGAAAGCTTTTGCTGAACACCTGTTGTCCAAGTGTCGGGAAATCCACTAACTTTGTCACAAGAATCAGAAAGAACCTACAGAAGATTGAGGACTGATATATTCTCAAGATGGATTGACAGGCACCAGAAGTACTACAAGGATCAGACGTACACTGATGACCAAACCCCAGTGTTAAGGAGAATCTGAGAAATCTGAAGTTAAGGAAAAATATGGATATTATTTCTTCTTTTCTAAGCAAAGTAAACTAAAATTTAAGGCTACTGACGAGACTGACTTAGACGTTTTTGTGGCTTAGCTTATGCGCAGAATGTGAAATGGAAAATTTAAAAATAGATTCTAAGCTGGTGTCCTTTTATAGAGACAAAGAAGTTGAAAAATATTTTACAATTCATTGACGTATTTCACAAACTTGTGTCAGAAAAGTCTAAGCATGACTGTAATAGTGTCAGAAAAGTCTAAGCATGACTGTGTAATAGTGTCAGAAAAGTCTAAGCATGACTGTGTAATAGTGTCAGATGATACTAATGATGTTACTGATTCTGACTGTAATGTGGAAATTGAACAAGATGACAGCTACTGAAGGTGACCTTGTGTCTATTGACAAAGAGACTGACATGGGAACGGATGAACGAGAAACTGACATAATAAGTGATGTAGGAGACATGATAATTGACTTAAGTAATGTAGGAGGAGCTTATGTACAAAGACCATTAAAATTAGAAGAAAACTTAAAAGCTACACATTAAAGTTTGGAAAAATTTGTTAAAATGATAAAAAATCATTCCAAAAATCCATGTCTGTAGAAATTCCGAGATATTTGAGAGCTTTGGTGATAAGTTTAATTTAACTAATGAGGAGAGGAATCAATTATTTAAAATGTGGATTCCTGTGACATTTTCCAGACGTCTGGTGTTAATGTTCTGTGAACATGACTCTCCTAATCAATGGATAAATGATTCGGACAGATTAAAATATTTGATTTACTGTTCAACCAAGAGTTTCCCAGACATAGATGATCTTCAAAAATTAAGGATTGGTAGGAAAGAATGTAAGTTTACATTCATGTCCATATTTAAATGGTTGTACAATACTCATCAAAAATGGAAAATGACAACAAATGCTAACAAATTTTGTACAAAAATTCAAATTCTTAAATCCAGCATCTCGAGTTATTGCTTCACAATAAGAATCTTTATTTAACCCTGCTGTTCTGTTCGGTCAAAAATGACCAAAGTTGAAATTTGATATTTTTTAAAATATTCATTATGCGGTTCTGAAACTTGTGGTTAATTGACGTTTCCTCATTTGAGGGGTTCTTACTGTGGGTAGTAGGTGTTTTTTTTTTTTTTTTTACTTCTTGCTCCAGGTTTTTTTTTACACTTGTACTGTTTGGTCAAAAATGGCCGATAGCCTTTTATACTAATCTTCAGCCATTTTTTGAGTAAAATAAAGGAGTTATAATCTCATTTTGGACTATATGTATATTGCATCTACTACTGTTTATCGACTTATCTAGGTCCTTTTGGTCCATGCTGATTTACACGTACATACATTTTCAAATTACGATACAGCAGATGGATTCGCTTCCAGTATAGTTATGTGCAAAATTTTTGCTGTATCTTATTTATGGGTAGAGATTCTACCAACATTTTATAATACTGGTGAAAATGTGACTGTAGATGAACAACTGGTGTCATTCAGAGGTAGGTGCCCATTCACACAGTATATTCCAAGTAAGCCTGCAAAGTACGGCATCAAAATATGGACTCTGTGCGACAGCAAAAGTTCATACGCTCTAAACTCTCAGGTATACATAAGGAAAAACACTGGAGAAAGAGCTGAAAAAAATCAAGGCATGCGAGTAGTTTTGGATTTGACACACGGACTCAAAGGACAAAATGTTATATTTTTTCACATCATACCAACTGGGGGAGATGTTGCTGAACAGAAAAATGACCATGCTGGGTACTGTTAGAAAAAATAAGCCAGAACTGCCACAAGGTATCCTCAGTAAGAGAGACATTTATAGTTCTATGTGTTATTTTTACTAAGGATACCACAGTAGATTCTTACGTTCCCAAAAAACACAAACAGTCATTCTGATGAGCACGATGCACCATGATAGTGCAATCAGTAATCGAGAGGACAGAAAGCCGGACATGATTTTACATTACAATGCCACAAAAGGGGCAGTTGATACTCTAGATCAGGGGTCTCAAACACGCAGCCCGAGGGCCCGCAAGCATTGGAGCACCAGTAATGACTGCGGCCTAGTCCTGAGGGCAGCCGAAGTCAGTGATTCTTTTCAGTTGAATGTTCTGCAAGTTAGGGACCAGCATTGGCCACTACTACAAGATGGGTTACCAGGATAGAGGACATTACTACTATATGGGGACCAGGATGGGGAACATTACTACAAGATGGGGACCAGGATGGAGAACATTATTACAAGATGGGGACATTACTACAAGATGGGGATCAGGATGGGGGGACATTACTACAAGATGTGGACCAGGATGGGCACATTACTACAAGATGAGGACAAGGATGGGCACATTACTACAAGATGGGGACCAGGATGGGCACATTACTACAAGATGGGGCCCTGAAGGGCACATTACTACAAGATGGGGACCAGGATGGAGAACATTACTGAAAGATGGGGACCAGGATGGATAAAATTACTACAAGAGGCGGACCAGGATGGAGAACATTACTACAAGATGGGAACATTACTCTAAGAAGTTGATCAGAATTACTATATGGTGCTAATTGTAAGAAGAAAAAAAATCACTGTATGTCGCCAATTAGTGGACACAAAAAGGAAATAAAAATTGTAAAAAAAATTCAAAACTGTACCATAGCCCATAAAATGAGTGCCATTGTAAAGAATAAAATAAAACAGCCAAAAATGTTGAAAAAATTATCCAAAATGTGTATAGAAAAAAACAATATGGTATCATTAAAAATATCATATCCTGCAAAGAATGTGGCCCTTCAAATTTGCATTCTTTCTATGTGCGGCTCATATACTTAGCCGAGTTTGAGACCCCTGCTCTAGATCAACTCATAGGCACTTACACCTGTAAACGCAAAACAAATAGGTGGCCAAGAGTTGTCTTTTACAACATTCTTGATGTGTCGGCATACAATGCATTCGTGTTATGGCGTGAAATACACCCAAATTGGAACAAAAATAGACTATATAAAAGAAGAATTTTTATAGAGGAGTTGGGAGAATCACTGGTTAGCCCATATATCGAAGAAAGAAAAGTAACACCGAGAAATGATGGAGCAGTAGCCATTGTCCACAGGATCCAACAGCATGCTAAGAAAAGTGAACCAACAGCTTCCACTGGCACTGCTACGATACCCACGGCCTCAACCAGCCTAAAACTGAAACAATGTGCCTTCTGACCAACATCAAGTAATCACAAAACAAATGTAATATGTTGCAGTTGTGCAAAGTACTTATGCAAAAGACTTGTAAATTATACTTGTGACGAATGCAAACAGTAAATTCAGCACCGTGAACCTTATTTACCATTTTATATAGAAAAAAATGAACTTTTTATTTTTTAATTTTTAAAAAAATATTTATACAGTACAGATCAAAAGTTTGGACACACCTTCTCATTTAAAGATTTTTCTGCATTTTCTTGACTATGAAAATTGTACATTCACACTGAAGGCATCAAAACTATGAATTAACACATGTGGAATTATATACTTAACAAAAAAGTGTGAGACGACTGAAAATATGTGTTATATTCTAGGTTCTTCAAAGTAGCCACCTTTTGCTTTGATGACTGCTTTGCACACTCTTGGCATTCTCTTGATGAGCTTCAAAAGGAGGCACCAGAACTGGTCTTCCAACAATCTTGAAGGAGTTCCCAGAGATGCTTAGCACTTGATGGCCCTTTTGCCTTCACTTCACTACAGCTCACCCCAAACCATCTCGATTGGGTTCAGGTCTGGTGACTATGGAGGCCAGGTCATCTGGCGTAGCACCCCATCACTCTCCATCTTGGTCAAATAGCCCTTACACAGCCTGGAGGTGTGTTTGGGGTCATTTTCCTGTTGAAAAATAAATGATGGTTCAACTAAATGCAAACCAGACGGAATAGCATGCCGCTGCAAGATGCTGTGGTAGCCATGCTGGTTCAGTATGCCTTCAATTTTGAATAAATCCCCAACAGTGTCACCAGCAAAGTACCCCCACACCATCACACCTCCTCCATGCTTCACGGTGGGAACCAGGCATGTAGAGTCCATCCGTTCACCTTTTCTGCGTTGCACAAAGACACGGTGGTTGGAACCAAAGATCTCAAATTTGGACTCATCAGACCAAAGCACAGATTTCCACTGGTCTAATGTCCATTCCTTGCATTCTTTAGCCCAAACAAGTCTCTTCTGCATATTGCCTGTCCTTAGCAGTGGTTTCCTAGCAGCTATTTTACCATGAAGGCCTGCTGCACAAAGTCTCCTCTTAACAGTTGTTGAAGAGATGTGTCTGCTGCTAGAACTCTGTGTGGCATTGACCTGGTCTCTAATCTGAGCTGCTGTTAACCTGCGATTTCTGAGGCTGGTGACTCAGATAAACTTATCCTCAGAAGCATAGGTGACTCTTGGTCTTCCTTTCCTGGGGCGGTCCTTATGTGAGCCAGTTTCTTTGTAGCGCTTGATGGTTTTTGCAACTGCACTTGGGGACACTTTTTCAAAGTTTTCCCAATTTTTCGGACTGACTGACCTTCATTTCTTAAAGTAATGATGGCCACTCATTTTTATTTACTTAGCTGCTTTTTCTTGCCATAATACAAATTCTAGTCTATCAGCTGTGTATCCACCAGACTTCTGCACAACAGAACTGATGGTCCCAACCCCATTTATAAGGCTATAAATCCCACTTTTTAAACCTGACAGGGCACACCTGTGAAGTGAAAACCATTTCCGGTGACTACCTCTTGAAGCTCAGCAAGAGAATGCCAAGAGTGTGCAAAGCAGTCATCAAAGCAAAAGGTGGCTACTTTGAAAATTGTACATTCACACTGAAGGCATCAAAACTATGAATTAACACATGTCGAATTATATACTTAACAAAAAAGTGTGAAACAACTGAAAATATGTCTTATATTCTAGGTTCTTCAAAGTAGCCACCTTTTGCTTTGATGACTGCTTTGCACACTCTTGGCATTCTCTTGATGAGCTTCAAGAGGTAGTCACCAGAAATGGTCTTCCAACAATCTTGAAGGAGTTCCCAGAGATGCTTAGCACTTGTTGGCCCTTTTGCCTTCACTCTGCGGTCCAGCTCACCCCAAACCATCTCGATTGGGTTCATGTCTGGTGACTGTGGAGGCCAGGTCATCTGGCGTAGCACCCCATCACTCTCCTTCTTGGTCAAATAGCCCTTACACAGTCTGGAGGTGTGTTTGGGGTCATTGTCCTGTTGAAAAAGAAATGATGGTCCAACTAAACGCAAACCGGATGGAATAGCATGCCGCTGCAAGATGCTGTGGTAGCCATGTTGGTTCAGTATGCCTTCAATTTTGAATAAATCCCCAACAGTGTCACCAGCAAAGCACCTCCACACCATCACACTTCCTCCTCCATGCTTCACGGTGAGAACCAGGCATGTAGAGTCCATCCGTTCACCTTTTCTGCGTCGCACAAAGACACGGTGGTTGGAACAAAAGATCTCAAATTTGGACTCATCAGACCAAAGCACAGATTTCCACTGGACTAATGTCCATTCCTAGTGTTCTTTAGCCCAAACAAGTCTCTTCTGCTTGTTACCTGTCTTTAGCAGTGGTTTCCTAGCAGCTTTTTTACCATGAAGGCCTGCTGCACAAAGTCTCCTCTTAAATGTTGTTGTAGAGATGTGTCTGCTGCTAGAACTCTGTGTGGCATTGACCTGGTCTCTAATCTGAGCTGCTGTTAACCTGCGATTTCTGAGGCTGGTGACTCAGATAAACTTATCCTCAGAAGCATAGGTGACTCTTGGTCTTCCTTTCCTGGGGTGGTCCTTATGTGACCCAGTTTCTTTGTAGCGCTTGATGGTTTTTGCAACTGCACTTGGGGAAACTTTCAAAGTTTGCCCAATTTTTCGGACTGACTGACCTTCATTTCTTAAAGTAATGATGGCCACTCGTTTTTATTTACTTAGCTGATTCAGTAGGACTATCAGCTGTGTATCCACCAGACTTCTGCACAACACAACTGATGGTCCCAACCCCATTTATAAGGCTATAAATCCCACTTTTTAAACCTGACAGGGCACACCTGTGAAGTGAAAACCATTTCCGGTGACTACCTCTTGAAGCTCAGCAAGAGAATGCCAAGAGTGTGCAAAGCAGTCATCAAAGCAAAAGGTGGCTACTTTGAAGAACCTATAATATAAGACATATTTTCAGTTGTTTCACACTTTTTTGTTAAGTATATAATTCGACATGTGTTAATTCATAGTTTTGATGCCTTCAGTGTGAATGTACAATTTTCATAGTCATGAAAATACAGAAAAATCTTTAAATGAGAAGGTGTGTCCAAACTTTTGGTCTGTACTGTATATATATATATATATGTGTGTTTGTGTGTATATATATATACATACACTACTCAAAAAAATAAAGGGAACACTTAAACAACAGAGTATAACTCCAAGTAAATCAAACTTCTGTGAAATCAAACTGTCCACTTAGGAAGCAACACTGATTGACAATCAATTTCACATGCTGTTGTGCAAATCGAATAGACAATAGATGGAAATTATTGGCAACTATCAAGACACCCTCAATAAAGAAGTGGTTCTGCAGGTGGGGACCACAGACCACATCTCAGTACCAATGCTTTCTGGCTGATGTTTTGGTCACTTTTGAATGTTGGTTGTGCTTTCACACTCGTGGTAGAATGAGACGGACTCTACAACCCACAGAAGTTGCTCAGGTTGTGCAGCTTATCCAGGATGGCACATCAATGCGAGCTGTGGCAAGAAGGTTTGCTGTGTCCGTCAGCGTAGTGTCCAGAGGCTGGAGGCGCTACCAGGAGACAGGCCAGTACACCAGGAGACGTGGAGGGGGCTGTAGGAGGGCAACAACTCCAGCAGCAGGACCGCTACCTCGGCCTTTGTGCAAGGAGGAACAGGACAAGCACTGCCAGAGCCCTGCAAAATGACCTCCAGCAGGCCACAAATGTGCATGTGTCTGCACAAATGGTTAGAGACTGACTCCATGAGGGTGGTATGAGGGCCCGACATCCACAGATGGGGGTTGTGCTCACAGCCCAACACCATGCAGGAGGCTTGGCATTTGCCACAGAACACCAGGATTGGCAAAGTCGCCACTGGCGCCCTGTGCTCTTCACAGATGAAAGCAGGTTCACACTGAGCACATGTGACAGACGTGACAGAGTCTGGAGACGCCGTGGAGAGCGATCTGCTGCCTGCAACATCCTTCAGCATGACCGGTTTGGCAGTGGGTCAGTAATGGTGTGGGGTGGCATTTCTTTGGAGGGCCGCATAACCCTCCATGTGTTCGCCAGAGGTAGCCTGACTACCATTAGGTACCGAAATAAGATCATCAGACCCTTTGTGAGACCATATGCTGGTGCGGTTGGCCCTGGGTTCTTCCTAATGCAGTACAATGCCAGACCTCATGTGGCTGGAGTGTGTCAGCAGTTCCTGCAAGATGAAGGCATTGAAGCTATAGACTGGCCCGCCCATTCCCCAGACCTGAATCCGATTGAGCACATCTGGGACATCATGTCTCGCTCCATCCACCAACGTCACGTTGCCCCACAGACTATCCAGGAGTTGGCGGATGCTTTAGTCCAGGTCTAGGAGGAGATCCCACAGGAGACCACCCGCAACCTCGTCAGGAGCATGCCCAGGCGTTGTAGGGAGGTCATACAGGCACGTGGAGGCCACACACAATACTGAGCCTCATTTTGACTTGTTTTAAGGACATTACATCAAATTTACATCAGCCTGTAGTGTGTTTTTCCACGTTAATTTTGGTGGTGACTCCAAATCCAGGCCTCCATTGGTTAATAAATTTGATTTCGATTGATGATTTTTGTGTGATTTTGTTGTCAGCACATTCAACTTTGTACAGAACAAAGTATTCAATGAGAATATTTCATTCATTCAGATCTAGGATGTGTTATTTGAGTGTTCCCTTTATTTTTTTGAGCAGTGTATATATACAGTTTTGCTCAAAAGTTTACATACCCCGGAAGAATTTTTCCTTTCTCGGCCTTGTTTCAGAGAATATGAATGATAACAAAAAAACTGTTTCTCCACTCATGGTTATTGGTTGGGTGAAGCCATTTATTGTCAAACTACTGTGTTTTCTCTTTTTAAATCTTAATGACAACCAAAAACATCCAAATGACCCTAATCAAAAGTTTACATACCCCATTTCTTAATACCGTGTATGGCCCCCTCTAGCATCAATGACAGCTTGAAGTCTTTTGTGGTAGTTGTGGATGAGGTTCTTTAATTTCTCAGATGGTAAAGCTGCCCATTTTTCTTGGCAAAAAGTCTTCAGTTCCTGTAAATTCCTGGGCTGTCTAGCATGAACTGTGCGCTTGAGATCTCCCCAAAGTGGCTCAATGACATTGAGGTCAGGAGACTGAGATTGGCACTCCAGAACCTTCACTTTGTTGTGCTGTAGCCAATGACAGGTCGACTTGGCTTTTAGTTTTGGATCGTGGTCATGTTGGAACGTCCAAGTACGTCCCATGTGCCGCTTCCGGGCTGATGAGTGCAAATTTGCCTCCAGTATTTGCTGAAAACTTGCTGCTTTATTTATTTATTTATTTATTTATTTTACTCACTTATATAGCGCCATTAATTCCACAGGGCTTCACAGACAATATCGGCACTGTCCCCATCGGGGCTCACAATCTAGATTCCCTATCAGTATGTCTTTGGAGTGTGGGAGGAAACCGGAGAACCCGTAGGAAAACACACAAACACAAGGAGAACATACAAACTACTTGCAGATGTTGTCCTTGGTGGAATTTGAACCCAGGACCCCAGCGCTGCAAGGCTGCAGTGCTAACCACTGAGCCACCGTGCTGCATTCATCTTTCCTTCAACCCTTACAAAGTTTTCTGGGCCTTTGTAGCTCACACATCCCTAAAACATCAGCGATCCACCTCCGTGCTTTACTGTAGGAATGGTGTTCCTTTCATCATAGGCCTTGTTGACCTCTCTCCAAATTTAAAGTTTATGGTTGTGGCCAAAAAGTTCAATTTTGGTCTCATCACTCCAAATTACCTTGTACCAGAAGTTTTGAGGCTTGTCTCTGTGCTGTTTGGCGTATTGTAGGCGAGATACGTTGTGGCATTTGCGCAGTAATGGCTTTCTTCTGGCGACTCGACCATGTTAGAACCCTCCTGTTTGTTTTTTCCATCTTGTGTTTTGCGGTCACGTGACCATCTGCCTTTATATTCCTGTTCCGCCCTTCTGGCTGTGCTGGACTTCAGTGTTTGACTGTTTCTCTAGCCTGGTGCTTCGGTGCCTTTCTCTGTCAGTTCACTTAGTCCTTCTGGGACCTCTAGTACCTTTTGTCAGTTTGTCTTTTTGTGTTCTGTAACAACTTCTCTGTTTAGGAGGTGTCCCATTTTTGTCCCAGTTCTTAGTTCTTTTAGGGACCCCTCCCTTAATGCTATAGGTCTTCGTTCAGACTAGCCGAGGACTAAGGTTGATCTGTTCGCTAGGAACAGGCAGCCCGCTACATCGTAGGGATTCAGCTTAGTCTTACTGTAGTGACAGCTTTCCCCTATCTTTCCTTAGTACATGTTGCAGATCATAACAGTAAGTCCAGCCCAAAAAACTAAAAGGAAAGAAATTCGGGGATCAGTATGGTTTCCGTCCAGGATTTGGCTCAACGCCTGCAGGGATTGTCTCTGGAGGTGGCCGAGCTTCAGCAACACGGGAGTAGCTGTTCTGGAGCGCATTTTGTCAAACCCAAGGTAGGACTGCCTGATGTTTTTTATGGTAAACAGCAAGATTTTTTTTCCTTTAAAAATGCTTATTGGTTATATTTTCGTTTGAGACCAAGGTCCTCTGGGAATGAATCACAGCGCATTGGTTTTATTATGTCACTTTTGCACAATGAACCACAGGGGTGTGCCTTTTCTCTCCAACCTAATGGTCCGTGTTTAAGGTCTGTTGAAGATTTTTTTTTCTGCTATGGGGCCATTATATGATGATCCTGATCGAATCTGATCTGCTGAAGCAGAGCTCAGGCGTTTGAATCAGGAGTCAGATGATGTTGAAAATTATTGCACACACTTCAGGAGATGGGCTTCAGAAGTTAAATGGAATGATCCTACGCTGAGATGTCTATTTCTTGCTGGTCTGAGTGAAAGAGTTAAGGATTTTCTAATTGCATTCCCTGCACCTGAGACTCTGCAGGATGCCATGCAGTTAGCTGTTCGTGTAGACAGGAGACTGAGGTGCAGGCTTAATGAGGGAAAGACTCCTGTAATGTCTGTTCCTAGTCCCCAGAAAATCTGCTCTGACGACGGAGAACCGATGGAGGTTGGGGCGATTCCACTCCGCTCTCAGGAAAGAGACCGGAAGTTTTCCGAAGGATTGTGTCTTTATTGTGGTAAAGCTGACAATTTGATTAAGTATTGTGAGTGTCGTTTAAGTAAAGAAAAAAAAAGGTCAGTTAGGCCCGTATAGCTTGTTTACACTCTGCAGGAGTATTTCTTTATGGGAGTACTACTTTGCAGGAAGATTTAATTGAATTTCAGGTATTTGTGGATTGTGGTTCAACACTTAGTGTGATTGATAAAGGGTTTTTGGAAAAACTTAAATTGAAATCCAAACCTTTGTCATCACCTATTTCTGTGGTTGCAATTGATAACACTCCCTTGAAATATATTACTCACAAGATTGCTGCATTTCCCCTCACTATCAATGGAGTTCACAAAGAAATTTTGGACTTGGTTGTTTTAGATAATTTACCCTCTCGGGTTGTTCTAGGATTGCCTTGGTTAAAAAGGCACAATCCTTTATTGGACTGGTCTACTAATGTGATTAAGTCTTGGAGTCCGAAGTGCTATGATAAATGTTGTAATGGTCGCATTGCGTCTGTGGAAAAAGGGGAATTACCTGTACCTATTCAAGATTTTTGGAGGGTTTTTTAAGAGGAGGAGTCACAAATTTTACCTCCTCATAGGGATTATGATTGCGCCATTAAGGTCGTTTTGTTCAATCTGACTATCCCTGAAAGAAAGGCCTTGGAGGAGTACATACACACTAGCCTGGCTGCTGGTCACATTAGACCTTCTAAGTCGCCTGTGGCAGTTGGATTTTTCTTTGTTAAAAAAAGGATGGGGGTTTACATCTATGTCTGGATTTTCGTGAAATTAATAAGATTACCGTACGCAATTCCTACCCATTGCCGTTAATTCCTGACTTGTTTAACCAGTTAATTGGGGGCCAAGAGGTTCTTCAAAATTGATCTCCGGGGGACATACAAGTTGTTACGAGTGAAAGAGGGTGACGAATGGAAAACTGCTTTTTACACCCCGGTAGGTCATTTTGAGAATCTGGTGATGCCTTTTGGTCTTACCAATGCACCTGCATTTTTTTAAGAAATTTATTAATGACATCCTGAGTCCTTTGATTGGTAAGAATGTGGTTGTGTATACTGTTATGATCTGCAACATGTACTAAGGAAAGATAGGGGAAAGCTGTCCCTACAGTAAGACTAAGCTGAATCCCTACGATGTAGCGGGCTGCCTGTGCCTTGCGAACAGACCCGCTTTAGTCCTCTGCTAGTCTGAACGAAGACCTATAGCATTAAGAAAGGTCCCTAAAAGAACTAAGGACTGGGACAAAAGTGGGACACCTCCTAAACAGAGTAGTAGTTGCAGAAACACAAAAATACAAACTGACAAAAATGTACTAGAGATCCCAGAAGGACCAAGCGAACTGACAGAGAAAGGCACAGAAGCACCTGGCTAGAGAAACAGTCAAACACTGAAGTCCAGCACAGCCATAAGGGCGGAGCTGGAATATAAATGCAGATGGTCACGTGACCGCAAAACACAAGATGGAAAAAACAAACAGGAGGGTTCTAACACAAACAAGTCTCTTCTGCTTGTTGCCTGTCCTTAGCAGTGATTTCCTAGCAGCTATTTTACCATGAAGGCCTGCTGCACAAAGTCTCCTCTTAACAGTTGTTGAAGAGATGTGTCTGCTGCTAGAACTCTGTGGCATTGACCTGGTCTCTAATCTGAGCTGCTGTTAACCTGCGATTTCTGAGGCTGGTGACTCGGAGAAACTTATCCTCAGAAGCAGAGGTGACTCTTGGTCTTCCTTTCCTGGGGCGGTCCTCATGTGAGCCACTTTTTTTGTAGCTCTTGATGGTTTCTGCAACTGCACTTGGGGACACTTTCAAAGTTTGCCCAATTTTTCGGACTGACTGACCTTCATTTCTTAAAGTAATGATGGCCACTCGTTTTTCTTTACTTAAAATTTGTATTATGTCAAGAAAAAAGCTGCTAACAGTCTATTCAGTAGGACTATCAGCTGTGTATCCACTTGACTTCTGCACAACACAACTGATGGTCCCAACTCCATTTATAAGGCAAGAAATCCCACTTATTAAACCTGACAGGGCACACCTGTGAAGTGAAAACTATTTCCGGTGACTACCTCTTAAAGCTCATCAAGAGAATGCCAAGAGTGTGCAAAGCAGTCATCAAAGCAAAAGGTGGCTACTTTGAAGAACCTAGAATATAAGACATATTTTCAGCAACTGTTGAGAGGAGACTTTGTGCAGCAGGCCTTCATGGTAAAATAGCTGCTAAGAAACCACTGCTAAGGACAGGCAACAAGCAGAAGAGACTTGTTTATAGGTGGTCACGGCAAGTGACCGGGCAGTCTCTGGGTAGATAGGCATGTGGTCACGGCAAGTGACCGGGGCTGTCTCTGGGTAGACAGGCGAGGCGGGTACCTGACAGGTAGCTGGCGGGCGCTCCCAGGTGAGCGGGCTGACGGAGACAGCAGGTAACAGGCAGGTAACTGGTGGATGCTCCCAGGTGAGCAGTCAGCAGACAAGGCAGATAACAGGCAGGTAACTGGTGGACGCTCCCAGGTGAGCAGTCTGACAGACGAGGCAGGAGACAGGCAGGTGACTGGTGGACGCTCCCAGGTGAGCAGTCTGACAGACGAGGCAGGAGACAGGCAGATGACTGAAGGACGCTCCCAGGTGAGCGGACTGGCAGGCAAGGCAGGTAAGTAGGAGACGCTCCCAGGTGAGCGATCTGACGGACAAGGCAAGTAACAGGCTGGCAGGCAGGATGAGAAGTCAGGCTAGCAGCGGGACCTGAGGGCTGAAGCACAGGTGAGACACAGTGCAAACAACATTGCTCGGGCACCTCCATTTTGGAGGAGGTGCCTTAAATATGGGAGGTCCTCCGGCAATTGGCCGGGGACTCCTTAGGACGGCGCGCGCGGTCCCTTTAAGAGAGGGGGAGCGCGCGCGCCCTAAGCACACTGCCGGGGAAGGAGCGCGTGCCGGAAGCAGTGGGGAGAGAAGCGCTGGAGGACGCCGCGCCAGGAGTGGGGAGGTGAGAGGGACGGCGTCTCTGCCTAGTACGGTGCAGAGACGCCGATGCTACAAGCAAAAGGTGGCTACTTTGAAGAACCTAGAATATAAGACATATTTTCAGTTGTTTCACACTTTTTTGTTAAGTATATAATTCCACATGTGTTAATTCATAGTTTTGATGCCTTCAGTGTGAATGTACAATTTTCATAGTCATGAAAATACAGAAAAATCTTTAAATGAGAAGGTGTGTCCAAACTTTTGGTCTGTACTGTATATACACTACGAAAAAAGGATACAACTTTGCCAATTACGTGCTGTTTATATGGAACATTTTTTTAAAGGAAAAAAAACAATGATGTGGATATACGTATTGTGTCTTATGATGTAAGAAAATGCAGGTTATGCAGACATAATGTTTTCAGGTTTGTCATTAAACTCATCTCCTCTCCATCATGTCAGGTTCCCCAGGCTTCCTAAACTACCACAGTTATGATTCAGAGACTTATGTACACATTACCTATCAGTTTTTTTAGGTGAATTAAATAAACAATTGGTGTGTGGGGACTTTACTAAGACCCTCATGTAATGTTCACTATTGTTATCACAATGCTGCTTGAATGCAGCACAATTAGGACGGCAGTTTCCAAACCACACTCTTTTTATTATATAATTGTTGTGGTACCAATGTAGCAAGCTTGATTGTGTTACTGTATCTACATAACGAGTATGGATCTGTTATTATTTCTACGCAGTAAGTTTTTGCTGATCCCATATATATACAGTAACCTTCCTTTGTAAATGTATATCAGCAGTAATCTAGGTTCTGTTACAGTTTGCTTCTAATAGGCATGGTTCTGTTCCTGTAGCTATGTAGTAACCTAGGTTCTGTTCCTGTTGATGTGTAGTAAGCTTGGTTCTGGTACTGTATCAAAGTAGTACACTTGGTCCTGGTACCGGATCTAGATACTATGCTTGGTCCTGGTACCGGATCTATTTAGTACGCTTGGCTGTCATATATTTATTCAGTAGACGTTTTTTAACCATGTCTGTGTAGTCTGTTCAATCTTGGGTTTGTGACTACATTACAAATACAATCCCAACATGAACACACAACCCCTGCTCCTTCTTTAATCCTTTAAGGGCCAGATGACATTTTGTTTTTACCTATCTGTTTTTTTCCTCCCCTTATTCCAAGACCCAGAATTATTTTATTTTCCATCCACATAAGCATGTGAGGGCTTGTTTTTTGTGGGACGAGTTGTACTTTTGAATGACACCATCCAATTAATCATGTGATACTGGACAGTGGGAAAAAAATTTCAAGTGTGGGGAAATAGCAAAGGAGCACAATTCTGTAATTGTTTTTTACTTAGAGTGTTAATTTTATGGTAAAAATTACCTGACAGCATGATTTTCCAGGTCAGTACGATTATGCAGATACCAAACATGCATAGTTTTTGTTTTATTTAAGTGGTGAAAAAAAAAATCAGAAATTTGTAAAAAAAAATTAGCTTGTGATGTAATTTTCCAAGAGTCGTAACGTTTTCAATTTTCGGGATATGGAGCTGTGTGAGGGCTTATTTTTTTGCACCCCTAGCCAATTTTTTTATTGATATAATTTTGGGTAAATACTATGTTTTAATCGCCCATTATTAAATTTTTGGGTTGTTGTAGTGGCCAAAAAAAATGGAATTCTTGCGGTTTGATTTTTTTCGTTACATAGTTTACCGAGCTGATTAATTTATTTTACATTGTCAGGAACGACACCAGCGGGACTATACAATATCCTACCGCTTCCACCAATTTGTCAGGGATTCGGCACACGCATGATTCCGATTACTCATTCCGTAATTAGCGACAAGTGAGCGTATGGCGTACACACCTCCGAATTCCAATGCATGGAATATGTGTATATGCCTCCGTATGATCACTGCCAGCTTCACGATAGCCCAATTAAGATTATTCACTGTTACCACCGATCAGATACAGGCCTGATTGGGCGCCTGCTTTCTGGTAGCGTATATGCCTTCGGGGGAGGGACAATTACAGAGCACAAGAAACAGAACTATTAAATTTTATATTTAATCCAAAAAGGAGGCAGTGTTTATGAAAAATATACAAAGATTTTACTAAGGGGGGCAATACAATATAGAATATACAGTTACACAAAATAAAAGGGATTAATGGAAGAACTTACTAGACGATTCAGTTGAGCTGGAAAGGAGGCGCTCCAATGGACCATTATCGAACGGGACCCCTGTTTATAGAATATATACCTCCCGGCATGAGTATGGACCCATCTTCAGCTGGATCTTTTATGCTAAATGGGGGCCCTGCCCACACACTCCCCTGGGATGACCTCACGTGGTCTCGGCTCCACCCTTCATGTTTTTATTAAAATCTCTAACTTGTGCGATAACTTCTCGCTGGTTGATCGCAGAAGTTAGCAAGCGACGCCATATTTTTTATTGCGAATATACCTTTCTGTAGAGACCAGACATTACATGGCTGCTGTCTGTTATTTTTGTACTTTTGCGCTATAGCTCCCCGGAAGGGCTCATAGATCCGGAAAAATGTGCACATTGTTCCTTAGCTAGACCCTCTGCTAAAAATGTGGGTCCTATCATTATCGGAATTATAGAACTTCCAATATTCCATATTTTGTGTCAGTGCCTACGAGACTGGTGAGCAAAAGGAGTTTGCAAATGAGGATGACCCTGCTATTATATGGAATGTGATAGAATTTCTTTGTAGCTTAAACGAGCAGTTTCCTCTTTACCCAGGTGCCTATCATCACCCATGTGTCTCTGTTTGGTATGATAATTAGCCTAGATTATTGAGTTTGAGGTTTCTTTTGTCCCCTGCCATTTGCATAAAGGCAGCTGTCTAGATTGCAAGCTCCGCTTCATTTGACAAATGGTATAGGAGAGGGGGAAGAGGGGCTTGGGGGGGGGGGAGAGAGAAATTCTTAATATTTTCTATGACATATCTTGATCATATTTTAAGAACTTAGCGATATCAAGCAAATATGTGTATTTTTTATTTCCTAATTTTTAATAGGCAAAAAGGGGTGTGATTTTAATATATATATATATATATATATATATATATATATATATATATACAGTACAGACCAAAAGTTTGGACACACCTTCTCATTTAAAGATTTTTCTGTATTTTCATG
Source organism: Phyllobates terribilis (assembly GCF_046119375.1). Lineage (NCBI taxonomy): Eukaryota > Metazoa > Chordata > Amphibia > Anura > Dendrobatidae > Phyllobates > Phyllobates terribilis. The sequence goes on from NW_027362916.1 coordinate 3,458,920, forward strand.
ACTATGAGAATTGTACATTCACACTGAAAGCATCAAAACTATGAATTAACACATGTGGAATTATATTCTTAACAAAAAAGTGTGAAACAACTGAAAATATGTCTTATATTCTATGTTCTTCAAAGTAGCCACCTTTTGCTTTGAAAACTGCTTTGCACACTCTTGGCATTCTCTTGATGAGTTTCAAGAGGTAGTCACCAGAAATGGTCTTCCAACAATTTTGGAGTTCCCAGAGATGCTTAGCACTTGTTGTCCCTTTTGCCTTCACTCTGCGGTCCAGCTCACGCCAAACCATCTCGAATGGGTTCAGGTCTGGTGACTGTGGAGGCCAGGTCATCTGGCGTAGCACCCCATCACTCTCCTTCTTGGTCAAATAGCCCTTACACAGCCTGGAGGTGTGTTTGGGGTCATTGTCCTGTTGAAAAAGAAATGATGGTCCAACTAAACACAAACCGGATGGAATAGCATGCTGCTGCAAGATGCTGTGGTAGCCATGCTGGTTCAGTATGCCTTCAATTTTGAATAAATCCCCAACAGTGTCACCAGCAAAACACCCCCACACCATCACACCTCCTCCTCCATGCTTCCCGGTGGGAACCAGGCATGTAGAGTCCATCCGTTCACCTTTTCTGTGTCGCACAAAGACACGGTGGTTGGGACCAAAGATCTCAAATTTGGACTCATCAGACCAAAGCACAGATTTCCACTGGTCTAATGTCCATTCCTTGTGTTCGTTAGCCCAAACAAGTCTCTTCTGCTTGTTGCCTGTCCTTAGCAGTGATTTTCTAGCAGCTATTTTACCATGAAGGCCTGCTGCACAAAGTCTCCTCTTAACAGTTGTTGAAGAGATGTGTCTGCTGCTAGAACTCTGTGTAGCATTGACCTGGTCTCTAATCTGAGCTGCTGTTAACCTACGATTTCTGAGGCTGGTGACTCGGATAAACTTATCCTCAGAAGCAGAAGTGACTCTTGGTCTTCCTTTCCTGGGGCGGTCCTCATGTGAGACAGTTTCTTTGTAGCGCTTGATGGTTTTTGCAACTGCACTTGGGGACACTTTCAAAGTTTTCCCAATTTTTCCCACTGACTGACCTTAATTTCTTAAAGTAATGATGGCCGCTCGTTTTTCTTTACTTAGAATTTGTATTGTGGCAAGAAAAAAGCAGCTAACAGTCTATTCAGTAGGACTATCAGCTGTGTATCCACCTGACTTCTGCACAACACAACTGATGGTCCCAACCCCATTTATAAGGCAAGAAATCACACTTATTAAACCTGACAGGGCACACCTGTGAAGTGAAAACCATTTCTGCTGACTCCCTCTTGAAGCTCATCAAGAGAATGCCAAGAGTGTGCAAAGCAGTCATCAAAGCAAAAGGTGGCTACTTTGAAGAACCTAGAATATAAGACATATTTTCAGTTGTTTCACACTTTTTTGTTAAGTATATAATTCCACATGTGTTAATTCATAGTTTTGATGCCTTCAGTGTGAATGTACAATTTTCATAGTCATGAAAATACAGAAAAATCTTTAAATGAGGTGTGTCCAAACTTTTGGTCTGTACTGTATATATATATATATACAGTACAGACCAAAAGTTTGGACACACCTTATCATTTAAAGATTTTTCTGTATTTTCATGACTATGAAAATTGTACATTCACACTGAAGGCATCAAAAGTATGAATTAACACATGTGGAATTATATACTTAACAAAAAAATGTGAAACAACTGAAAATATGTCTTATATTCTAGGTTGTTCAAAGTAGCCACCTTTTGCTTTGATGACTGCTTTGCACACTGTTGGCATTCTCTTGATGAGCTTCAAGAGGTAGTCACCGGAAATGGTCTTCCAACAATCTTGAAGGAGTTCCCAGAGATGCTTAGCACTTGTTGGCCCTTTTGCCTTCACTCTGCGGTCCAGCTCACCCCAAACCATCTCGATTGATTTCAGGTCTTGTGACTGTGGAGGCCAGGTCATCTGGCGTAGCACCCCATCACTCTCCCTCTTGGTCAAATAGCCCTTACACAGCCTGGAGGTGTGTTTGGGGTCATTGTCCTGTTGAAAAATAAATGATGGTCCAACTAAACGCAAACCGGATTGAATAGTATGCCGCTGCAAGATGCTGTGGTAGCCATGCTGGTTCAGTATGCCTTCAATTTTGAATAAATCCCCAACAATGTCACCAGCAAAGCACCCCCACACCATCACACCTCCTTCTCCATGCTTCACGGTGGGAACCAGGCATGTAGAGTCCATCCGTTCACCTTTTCTGCGTCGCACAAAGACACGGTGTTTGGAACCAAAGATCTCAAATTTGGACTCATCAGACCAAAGCACAGATTTCCACTGGTCTAATGTGCATTCCTTGTGTTCTTTAGCCCAAACAAGTCTCTTCTGCTTGTTGCCTGTCCTTAGCAGTGGTTTCCTAGCAGCTATTTTACCATGAAGGCCTGCTGCACAAAGTCTCCTCTTAACAGTTGTTGTAGAGATGTGTCTGCTGCTAGAACTCTGTGTGGCATTGACCTGGTCTCTAATCTGAGCTGCTGTTAACCTGTGATTTCTGAGTCTGGTGACTCTGATAAACTTATCCTCAGAAGCAGAGGTGACTCTTGGTCTTCCTTTCCTGGGGCGGTCCTCATGTGAGCCAGTTTCTTTGTAGCGCTTGATGGTTTTTGCAACTGCACTTGGGGACACTTTCAAAGTTTGCCCAATTTTTCGGACTGACTGACCTTCATTTCTTAAAGTAATGATGGCCACTCGTTTTTCTTTACTTAGCTGCTTTTTTCTTGCCATAATACAAATTCTAAGTAAAGAAAAACGAGTGGCCATCATTACTTTAAGAAATGAAGGTCAGTCAGTCCGAAAAATTGGGCAAACTTTGAAAGTGTCCCCAAGTGCAGTTGCAAAAACCATCAAGCGCTACAAAGAAACTGGCTCACATGAGGACCGCCCCAGTAAAGGAAGACCAAGAGTCACCTCTGCTTCTGAGGATAAGTTTATCAGAGTCACCAGACTCAGAAATCACAGGTTAACAGCAGCTCAGATTTGAGACCAGGTCAATGCCACACAGAGTTCTAGCAGCAGACACATCTCTACAACAACTGTTAAGAGGAGACTTTGTGCAGCAGGCCTTCATGGTAAAATAGCTGCTAGGAAACCACTGCTAAGGACAGGCAACAAGCAGAAGAGACTTGTTTGGGCTAAAGAACACAAGGAATGCACATTAGACCAGTGGAAATCTGTGCTTTGGTCTGATGAGTCCAAATTTGAGATCTTTGGTTCCAAACACCGTGTCTTTGTGCGACGCAGAAAAGGTGAACGGATGGACTCTACATGCCTGGTTCCCACCGTGAAGCATGGAGAAGGAGGTGTGATGGTGTGGGGGTGCTTTGCTGGTGACATTGTTGGGGATTTATTCAAAATTGAAGGCATACTGAACCAGCATGGCTACCACAGCATCTTGCAGCGGCATACTATTCAATCCGGTTTGCGTTTAGTTGGACCATCATTTATTTTTCAACAGGACAATGACCCCAAACACACCTCCAGGCTGTGTAAGGGCTATTTGACCAAGAGGGAGAGTGATGGGGTGCTACGCCAGATGACCTGGCCTCCACAGTCACAAGACCTGAAATCAATCGAGATGGTTTGGGGTGAGCTGGACCGCAGAGTGAAGGCAAAAGGGCCAACAAGTGCTAAGCATCTCTGGGAACTCCTTCAAGATTGTTGGAAGACCATTTCCGGTGACTACCTCTTGAAGCTCATCAAGAGAATGCCAACAGTGTGCAAAGCAGTCATCAAAGCAAAAGGTGGCTACTTTGAACAACCTAGAATATAAGACATATTTTCAGTTGTTTCACACTTTTTTGTTAAGTATATAATTCCACATGTGTTAATTCATAGTTTTGATGCCTTCAGTGTGAATGTACAATTTTCATAGTCATGAAAATACAGAAAAATCTTTAAATGAGAAGGTGTGTCCAAACTTTTGGTCTGTACTGTATATATATATATATATATATATATATTTACTTTTTATTTTATTTTTTTGGATATTTAACACTTTTTAGTCCCTTTAGGGGACTTGAACCTGCGATCATCTGATCGCTTGTGCTATATACAGCAGTGCCACAATATTGCTGTGTATAGCAAAAAACATAGTCTATCAATGCCAGGCATGGGTTGGCTTATGACAGGCACAGGGTTTTCAACAAATCCCTAGCTGTCACGAAGACCCATCAGTGTCCCACGCATTGGGGGAGCTCCGATGAGCAGTTAGAACAGCGCGCCCCCTGCTGATGCATTGCAAATGCCGCTGTCACAGATTAAAAGCGGCATTTAACAGCAAGTCAGATGATCACAGTCATCATCTGCTGACAAAGACACAGGCTTTTTTTACGAGCCTGCATTAAAGTCAGGAAGCTAGCATTTGACATACCTAGTGCATCATATTTCATCAGGGGGTTAAAAGTGTCTACTTTAAAGCCTAATAACTCAGTTACCTTTATAAGGCAGCCAAAGGAAAATAGACAAAGCCCCCATAGACATCAGATACATCCAAAATCTATCTTCCTTGAATCCCCCATTGTCATAGAAAATATTAAGAACCTCTCTCCCCCCTGAAATCCCTCTCACTGTCCCCCCTCCCCTATACCACATGTCAAAGCAGAAGAGCTCACAATCTAGAGAGCTGTCTCTACGCAAATGGCAGTACAAACAAGAGGTGGCAAACTCAATTATCCAGGCTAATTACCATACCAAATGGAGAGACATGGATGATGAATAGACACCTGAGTAAATAGGAATATCTCGTCAAGGCTTCAAAGGGAATCTACCACACTCCTCACAATAGCCGGGGCATTCTCATTTGCACATGTGTTGAATCTGCAGACTTGTAGGCACCAAAATAAAATATGGAATATCAGGAGTTCGATAATTCTGATTGGTATGGGACATATTTTTAGCGGCGGCGCTAGCTAAGGAACAATATGCATATTTTTCCGGATCTGTGCGCCCTCCCATTGAGCTGTAACACAAGAACACAAAAATAATGGACAGCAGTCATGTCATGTGTGGTCTCTAGGTAAAGGTAAAATCAAAATAAAAAAGATGGCATCACTTGCTAACTTCTGCGATCAACCAGCGAGGAGTTATTGCAGAAGTTAGAAATTTAATAAAAACAATGAAGGATGGAGACCAGCTCACGTGAGGTCATCACAGGGAAGTGTGTGGGCAGTGCCCCCCTTCAGCTTAAAAGATCAAGCTGCATATTGATCTATACTCATGTCGGGAGATACATATTTGTGTAAGTAGTGGTCCCGTTCCATAGAATCATAGAATGGTAGAGTTGGAAGGGACCTCCTGGGTCACCTGGCCCAACCCCCTGCTCAAAGCAGGATTCACTAAATCATCTCAGACAGATGTCTGTCCAGCCTCTGTTTGAAGACGTCCATTGAAGGAGAACTCACCACCTCTTGTGGCAGCCTGTTCCACTCCTTGATCACCCTAACTGTCAAAAAAATGTTTCTAATATCTAATCTGTGTCTCCTCCCATTCAGTTTCATCCCATTGCTTCTAGTCTTTCCTTGTGTAAATGAGACTAAAAATGATCCTTCTACAATGTGACAGCCCTTGAGATATTTGTAGACAGCTATTAAGTCTCCTCTCAGTCTTCTTTTTTGCAAGCTAAACATTCCCAAATCCTGTAACCGTTTCTCATAGGACATGGTTTGCAGACCGGTCACCATTCTGGTCGCTCTTCTCTGAACTTGCTCCAGTTTGTCAATGTCTTTTTTAAAATGTGGTGCCCAAAACTGGACACAGCATTCCACATGAGGTCTGACCAAAGAGGAGTAAAGTCCGATAATGACTTCACGTGATCTAGACCAGGGTTCCCCAACTCCAGTCCTCAAGGCCCACCAACAGGTCATGTTTTCAGGATTTCCTTAGTATTGCACAGGTGATGGAATTATTGACTGTGCAGGTGATGCAATTATCACCTGTGTAATACTAAGGAAATCCTGAAAACATGACCTGTTGGTGGGCCTTGAGGACTGGAGTTGGGGAACCCTGATCTAGACTGTATGCTTCTGTTAATACATCCCAGAATTGTATTTGCCTTTTTTGCTGCTGCATCACACTGTTGACTCATGTTCAGTCTATGATCTATTAGTATATCTAAGTCTTTTTCACATGTACTGTTGCTTAGCTCTATTCCTCCCATTCTGTATATGCTTTTTTTATTTTTATTGCCCAGATGTAGTACTTTGCATTTTCCCTGTTAAAAACCATTCTGTTAGTTGCTGCCCACTGCTCCAGTTTATTTAGGTCTTTTTGAATCCTCTCTCTCTCTTCTCTAGTATTAGCTATCCCTCCTAGCTTTGTGTCATCAGCAAATTTAATCAGTTTACCCTCAATTCCTTCATCTAAATCATTGATAAAGATGTTGAACAATACAAGTCCCAGGACAGAGCCCTGTGGTACCCCACTTGAGACATTCATCCAACTGGATGTGAAGCCATTTATGACCACTCTTTGAGTCCGATCACTAAGCTAGTTATGAATCCACCTAACAGTTGCCTTGTCCATTCCATACTTGGTCATTTTTTCAATAAGGATGGTGTGAGATACTTTGTCAAATGCTTTGCTGAAGTCAAGATATACTATATCTACAGCATTTCCCTGATCCACCCAGTGATTCTGTCATAGAAGGAAATTAAGTTAGTCTGACATGACTTGTTAGTTACAAACCCATGCTGACTCTGGTTAATCACTTCATTCTTATCCAGGTACTTACATACATGTTGTTTAATAATTTGTTCAAAGATCTTTCCTGGTATAGATGTCAGACTCACCGGCCTATAGTTCCCTGGGTCCAACTTCTTCCCCCTTTTGAAGATAGGAACAACATTTGCTCTTCTCCAGTCTTCTGGGACTTCTCCTGTTCTCCAAGAATTTTCAAAGATTATGGAGAGTGGTTCTAAAATTTCTTCTACGATCTCCTTCAGTACTCTGGGGTGTAATTCATCTGGACCTGGAGACTTGAACTCATTCATGTTAGCTAAATATTCCCTCACAATCTCTCTGTTTACAGATAACCTGGATTCTTCTATTCCTTGATGTTACATTTTCTTTCTGAGAGAAAACAGATGCAAAATAGGAATTAAAAAGTTCGGCCTTCTCAACATCCTTTCTTACCATTTCACCATTTTCATCCTGTAAAAATCCTATAGCATCTTTGACTTTTCTTTTACTTTTGACATACCCCCCAAATCCTTTTTTATTGCTTTTGACATCTCTTTCAAGCCTTAATTCATTGTCAGCTTTAGCTAACCTGATACGTGCCCTGCAGGATCTGCAGACTGCATTATAATCTTCTTTAGATATGCCTCCCTCTTTCCATTTGATAAACATTTTTTTCTTTCTTTTTAGCATGTGTTTAAGTTCTGTGTTCATCCATCCTGGTTTCCTTAAATGCTTTCCATTCTTCCTACTTTTCGGGATTGTTAACGATTGTGCTTTGAGAATCTAATTTTTAAAAATTTCCCATCTTTCCTGGACATTTTTGTCCTTAAGGACATCCAGCCATTGGATCCCTCCTATTCTCTTTCTGAGTCGCTTAAAATTTGCCTTTTTGAAATCTAACCTTGAAGTTTGAGTCTTCACATGTCTTCCTCCTCTAGTTATCCAAAATTCTATAATAGCATGATCGCTGCCTCCTAGGGTCCCAACCACTTTTACCTCCTTAACCATTTCCTCCCTGTTTATAAGGATTAGATCCAAAGTAGCAGATCCCCTTGTTTTCTCTCCTACCTTTTGGAAGATAAAGTTGTCAGCAAGAGAGGATAAGAATTTGCTTGACCTGTTAGTTTTACTTGAGAGAGATTCCCAACAAATGTCTGGATAGTTGAAATATCCCATGACCACTACGTCATATTTTTTGGAGAACTTGGTCATTTGATACATAAAGAGTTCATCCATATCATCCATAACGGCCTGAATTGGATTGCTTCCCTCCAGCTAAACTGAATCGTCTCCGCGATCAGTCTAGTAAGTTTTTTCTGTTAATCCCTTTTATTTTGTGTAATTGTATGTGTTGTATCCTCTTGTCCCCCTTTGTAGAATGTTTGTATATTTTTTCATAAACACTGCCTCCCTTTTGGATTAAATATAAAATGTAATAGTCCTGTTTCTTTTGCTCTGTAATAGTTCCTCCCCCGAAGACATATACACTACCAGAAAGCAGGTGTCTAATCAGACCTGTATTGAATATTTAAAACTGATTGGTGGTGGCAGCGAATAATCTTAATTAGATTATCGTGAAGCTGGCAGTGACCATACGGGGGCATATACACATATTCCAATCACTGGAATTCGTAGGTGTGTATGCCATACGCTCACTGCTCGCTTGCCGATAGTTACGTAATGCGTAATCAGGATTGTGCGTGTGCATAATCCCTGACAAATTGGGGGCAACGGTGGGATATTGTATGATCTCGCTGGTGTCGTCCCTGACAACTTCATGGCAACGGTGGGATATTACAGAACATCAGTGGCTGGATTGAGCAATCATTTCTGTCACTGAACACTTGCACGGTTCTTGCGAGAATTCTGTGCAAAGTTTTAAGGAATCAGACTCAGTGTTTTAATATATTTTATCTGGGACATTACTGTACGTGCAGCAGTTGCACCCCCCCTTCTCTTGTTTTTCTGTTCTATCTCTTGTTTGGCAATGATGGTTATGCGTGGAGAGCCCTGGTATCACCAGCAGTCTAAGGACACTATCACTGCCCTCTGTGAGCTGGGACAGATTGACCCCACAGGCAAAACCAAGGCCCAAATGATTGCTGAACTGTTGCAAGGTGCCACAGAGCCAGTCCGCCAGCAGAACCCTGATGATGGGGCAGCCAACCAAGGCCTAGACGGGGCTGTTGCAGGGGTCCCACCTGTGATTGACAGTCATACCCGCAGCCAGGGTAGTGTGGACCCCCACCTGCAGATGGCCTGGGAGCAGCTCGCAGCAGACGATTGTGATGGACGACAACAGCTGATCATGAAATTCTGAGAGGCTGAGAGAGCTGAGTGACAGGCCCAAGCTGACCGAGAGGCTGCTGAGCGACAAGCCCAAGCTGACCGAGAGGCTGCTGAGCGACAGGCCCAAGGTAACTGAGAGGCTGTTGAGCGACAGGCCCAAGCTGACGGAGAGGCTGCTGAGCGACACGCCCAAAACGAGCGTCTGTCCTCACTGGAGCTAGCCTGGATTCAGAAGGAGCCATCCCCCATACATACCCATGAGTGCAACAGTGCCAACAGCTTTAAACCCCATCCCGAGCATATTCCTGTAATGGAAAAGAACAGGGACTTGGACATATTTCTGCAGAGATTTGAAAAAGCCTGCAGACAGTACCAGCTGCTCGAGGACCAGTGGACCAGATATAACTCCAGGGCTCAGAGGAAAAGCTCTGGAAGTGTTTGCTTCTCTCCCTCAAGCCCACGATGGAGACTATGAGGCCATCAAGCAGGCCCTGATTAAAAAGTACCAGCTGACTCCGGAGGCATACCGGAAAAAGTTCAGAGCCCTATAGAGTGGACCACATGACAGCTACAGTGATGTGGGTCCAAGGACTGTCAGTCATCACTTTTGAGGACCTGAAAGATCTGATGGTGAAGGACCAGTTTCTTCATCTTTGCCCTGAGGAAGTGCGACAGTTTGTGCTGGACCGAGAGCCAAAGGAAGCCGCCAAAGCAGCGGTGTTGATTAACACAGACTATTGTTTGAATATTCCTGAATGTTAACAATTGAGTTAAGATGTATTGCAACTTATTGTCTGCAAATCTTAAAAATATAGGGTCATGGAGCATGGTCATACTGTTTGATAACATGCTGATTACATATTTGTTAATTTGCTGAGCAATGGAGGACAAACTATGCAAGTTGATTAAATGCTCAAACAATGAGTCATGAGCTCTTTCCACCTTCAACCCTGACCCTTGACCTGTGAATAATGGCTGCAAGGACAATTGTGATCTATAAAAAGGGGGTCTCTGCCTCTATTCGTTGTCATTCTACAGCATGTCAGCTTAGGGGACTACAGCCCCGGCTGGAGGAATACAGATCGGCTCCATTGACCATTGCTGAACCCTCAGAGACGTCTTGAGCCCTGGTCCATGCGGTCTTTCTAAAGACAGCCGGGCCGGCGGACAAGAGCACCCACTGATCTTCACACCGCTCATTCACACTGAACATTTAAAGAAGTGTTAAAAAAATTGTGGAATTTTTTTTTTCTTTTGTCAGTACATTTTAAAGTGAATTTTGTTCTAAAGCACAAAAACTTTCAATCGCCTGACGCCAAAAAGTTAAATATTCCTAAAAATGTATGAAAAACATCATTACACAGATGGAGAAGGTGGCAAATGGTGAATGTGAACACATGTGAAGAAAGAGGAGAGAGTGAGGCCCGATGGGGACGGTGATAATAATGTGTGTACAGCGCTGCGGAGTATGGAGGCGCCATAGAATGAAGAGGAAGAAATAATAGAGAATAACAGGGAATCTCCACAAACCTCCACCTGCAGAGCCGCCACCACATATATGGCTGCTCTGTGCGCACAGGAGCTGTGATGAGGTCACAGGAGGGGAGGAGTCAGGGGTCACATGATCAGGGGCCTCAGTGGATGCAGGACTCTGCTGTGCTGGTTGTCATGGTGCTGGATGAGCTGAAGTTTATGTGTGGGGTCAGGAGGGGTTTACAGTGTGGATGTAGCAGAGCCGTGTGTGTACGAGGTGTACGGAGCGGAGCCGCGCGTGTACGAGGTGTACGGAGCAGAGCCGCGTGTGTACGAGGCGTACGGAGCGGAGCCGCGTGTGTACGAGGTGTACGGAGCGGAGCCACGTGTGTACGAGGTGTACGGAGCAGAGCCGTGTGTGTACGAGGCGTACGGAGCAGAGCCGCGTGTGTACGAGGTGTACGGAGCGGAGCCGCGTGTGTACGAGGCGTACGGAGCAGAGCCGCGTGTGTACGAGGCGTACGGAGCAGAGCCGCGCGTGTACTAGGCGTACGGAGCAGAGCCGTGTGTGTACGAGGCGTACGGAGCGGAGCCGTGTGTGTACGAGGTGTACGGAGCGGAGCCGCGTGTGTACGAGGTGTACGGAGCGGAGCCGCGTGTGTACGAGGTGTACGGAGCAGAGCCGCGTGTGTACTAGGCGTACGGAGCAGAGCCGTGTGTGTACGAGGTGTACGGAGCGGAGCCATGTGTACGAGGTGTACTGAGCCGCGTGTGTACAGGGTGTATGGAGTGGAGGCGCGTTTGTACAAGGTGTGCAGAGCGGAGGTGCGTGTGTACAAGGTGTACAGAGCGGAGCCGCGTGTACGAGGTGTACGGAGCAGAGCCGCGTGTGTACGAGGTGTACGGAGCAGAGCCGTGTGTGTACGAGGCGTACGGAGCGGAGCCATGTGTACGAGGCGTACGGAGCGGAGCCGCGTGTGTACAGGGTGTACGGAGTGGAGGCGCGTTTGTACAAGGTGTGCAGAGCGGAGGTGCGTGTGTACAAGGTGTACAGAGCGGAGCCGCGTGTACGAGGTGTACGGAGCAGAGCCGCGTGTGTACGAGGTGTACGGAGCAGAGCCGTGTGTGTACGAGGCGTACGGAGCGGAGCCATGTGTACGAGGCGTACGGAGCGGAGCCGCGTGTGTACAGGGTGTACGGAGTGGAGGCGCGTTTGTACAAGGTGTGCAGAGCGGAGGTGCGTGTGTACAAGGTGTACAGAGCGGAGCCGTGTGTGTACAAGGTGTACGGAGCGGAGCCGTGTGTGTACGAGGTGTACGGAGCGGAGCCGCGTGGGTACAAAGTGTGCGGAGCGGAGGTGCGTGTGTACGAGGTGTACGGAGCGGAGCCGTGTGTACGAGGTATACGGAGCAGAGCCGCGTGTATACGAGGTATACAGAGCAGAGCCGTTTGTGTATGAGGCATACGGAGCGGAGCCGCGTGTGCAAGAGGCGTACGGAGCGGAGCTGTGTGTGCATACCTGGATGGGGGGCCATATATATCAATATGGGAATCATATATGTCTGGATAGGGACATATATATATATCAGGATGGGGGATATTAGTATAGAATTGGGGTACATTAACCCTATAACAGTGTCAGCAGCAGACCTCCCCCATAACAGGGCATCATATGGTATATCTCAGAGGCACACAGACAATTAATGGATGACTCCACATATGTTCCTTTGCCGGATGATCCAACTAATAAATATAAAAATCAACTCCGTACATTTTTGAGAAAAAGGTTGAAAAATACTGGCACTATGTACTCAAAGTGCAAAAATCCTTAACCTCACCTCCTGGCAGTCCGATAATCTCGGGGATTGGTTCTGTAATGGAACCACTGTCAAAATATCTCGACTGGCTGCTGAGACCATTGTTAACAAATGTTCCATCATATCTAAAAGAATCTGGTGAATTCCTGAAGACTTTCTATGACATTGAATGGCAGGAGGATTTTATTTTAACATCGATAGATGTAGAAAGCCTTTGTACAAGAATTCCCCAAAAAACGGCAATTGAATGTATATTAAAACCCCTCTCTGACATTGTCAGCAGTAGTACGTCCCTGTGTCCTGAGCCTATTGGACTACTACCATTACGCACAATGTGATCACTCCCGCACACAAGCTGTGCAGGGAGATCGCCGCCGGTGCTATGTGCCAGGAGCGGTGCCACCCCGCTCCTGGCACATTAACCCCCGAAATGCTGCGATTGAAGCCGATCACGGCATTCCAGGAGCAAGGGAAGGTAAGCAAGCCCCTCTTATCTTCTCTCAGGCATCTCGCGCTGTCTGTGCTGGGTCCCGGTAGTTGCTATGGGGACCTGATGTCGTCATGACGACATCCGGGTCACCAGGCATCAGGAACGTACTTTGATCATGCGCACAGCTCAATCAAAGTAACTTCTGCATGCAGGCTGAAAGCCTGTATAGCATAAAGATGCAGGTGCTGCATCTCTATGTTATACTAGTGATCAGCCTGCAAAAAAGTGAAAGTCCCATAGTGGGATAAAGTGTAAAAGTAAAAGAAAGTGTCAAAAAGTGGGAAAAAAAGAAGTAAAAAAATTGTAAAAAAAAAAAATATATATATACAGTACAGACCAAAAGTTTGGACATTCCTTCTCATTTAAAGATTTTCCTGTATTTTCATGACTATGAAAATTGTACATTCACACTGAAGGCATCAAAACTATGAATTAACACATGTGGAATTATATACTTAACAAAAAAGTGTGAAACAACTGAAAATATGTCTTATATTCTAGGTTCTTCAAAGTAGCCACCTTTTGCTTTGATGACTGCTTTGCACACTCTTGGCATTCTCTTGATGAGCTTCAAGAGGTAGTCACCGGAAATGGTCTTCCAACAATCTTGAAGGAGTTCCCAGAGACGCTTAGCACTTGTTGGCCCTTTTGCCTTCACTCTGCGGTCCAGCTCACCCCAAACCATCTCGATTGGGTTCAGGTCTGGTGACTGTGGAGGCCAGGTCATCTGGTGTAGCACCCCATCACTCTCCTTCTTGGTCAAATAGTCCTTGCACAGCCTGGAGGTGTGTTTGGGGTCATTGTCCTGTTGAAAAATAAATGATGGTCCAACTAAACGCAAACCGGATGGAATAGCATGCCACCGCAAGATGCTGTGGTAGCCATGCTGGTTCAGTATGCCTTCAATTTTGAATAAATCCCCAACAGTGTCACCAGCAAAGCACCCCCACACCATCACACCTCCTCCTCCATGCTTCACGGTGGGAACCAGGCATGTAGAGTCCATCCGTCCACCTTTTCTGCGTCGCAAAAAGACACGGTGGTTGGAACCAAAGATCTCAAATTTGGACTCATCAGACCAAAGCACAGATTTCCACTGGTCTAACATCCAATCCTTGTGTTCTTTAGCCCAAACAAGTCTCTTCTGCTTGTTGCCTGTCCTTAACAGTGGTTTCCTAGCAGCTATTTTACCATGAAGGCTTGCTGCACAAAGTCTCCTCGTAACAGTTGTTGTAGAGATGTGTCTGCTGCTAGAACTCTGTGTGTCATTGACCTGGTCTCTAATCTGAGCTGCTGTTAACCTGCGATTTCTGAGGCTGGTGACTCGGATAAACTTATCCTCAGAAGCAGAGGTGACTCTTGTTCTTCCTTTCCTGGGGTGGTCCTCATGTGAGCCAGTTTCTTTGTAGCGCTTGATGGATTTTGCAACTGCACTTGGGGACACTTTCAAAGTTTTCCCAATTTTTCGCACTGACTGACCTTCATTTCTTAAAGTAATGATGGCCACTGGTTTTTCTTTACATATCTGCTTTTTTCTTGCCATAATACAAATTCTAACAGTCTATTCAGTAGGACTATCAGCTGTGTATCCACCAGACTTCTGCACAACACAACTAATGGTCCCAACCCCATTTATAAGGCAAGAAATCCCACTTATTAAACCTGACAGGGCACACCTGTGAAGTGCATACCATTTCCGGTGACTACCTCTTGAAGCTCATCAAGAGAATGCCAAGAGTGTGCAAAGCAGTCATCAAAGCAAAAGGTGGCTACTTTAAAGAACCTAGAATATAAGACATATTTTCAGTTGTTTCACACTTTTTTGTTAAGTATATAATTCCACATGTGTTAATTCATAGTTTTGATGCCTTCAGTATGAATGTACAATTTTCAAAGTCATGAAAATACAGAAAAATCTTTAAATGAGAAGGTGTGTCCAAACTTTTGGTCTGTACTGTATATATAAAGAAAAAATAATCAAAAAAATATATATATATATACACACTGCACCCTTAAATTAAATATTATTATGAAAAAAAACAAAAACAACAATAAAAGTACACATATTTGGAATCGCCGTGTCCGGAACAACCTGAGCTATAAAATTGTCCCACAAGTTAACCCCTTTAGTAAACACGGGAAAAAAAATAAAAATAAACGAAGCAAAAACAATGCGTTATCATCATTCCGCCAAACAAAAAATAGAATAACGCGCGATAAAAAGACAAATGTAAATAATCCCACAAAAAAATCCCACAAAAAAACAAGTTGCCATACAGCTTCATCAGCTGAAAAATAAAAAAGTTATAGCTCTCAGAATAAAGCGATGCAAAAAAAAAATTTTTTTTTCTATATAATTATGTAAAGGCGCCAAAACATAAAAAAATATACAGTACAGACCAAAAGTTTGGACACACCTTCTCATTTAAAGATTTTTCTGTATTTTCATGACTATGAAAATTGTACATTCACACTGAAGGCATCAAAATTATGAATTAACACATGTGGAATTATATACTTAACAAAAAATTGTGAAACAACTGAAAATATGTCTTATATTCTAGGTTCTTCAAAGTAGCCACCTTTTGCTTTGATGACTGCTTTGCACACTCTTGGCATTCTCTTGATGAGCTTCAAGAGGTAGTCACCGGAAATGGTCTTCCAACAATCTTGAAGGAGTTCCCAGAGATGCTTAGCACTTGTTGGCCCTTTTGCCTTCACTCTGCGGTCCAGCTCACCCCAAACCATCTCGATTGGGTTCAGGTCTGGTGACTGTGGAGGCCAGGTCATCTGGCGTAACATCCCATCACTCTCCTTCTTGGTCAAATAGCCCTTACACAGCCTGAATGTGTGTTTGGGATCATTGTCCTGTTGAAAAATAAATGATGGTCCAACTAAACGCAAACCGGATGGATTAGCATGCCGCTGCAAGATGCTGTGGTAGCCATGCTCGTTCAGTATGCCTTCATTTTTGAGTAAATCCCCAACAGTGTCACCAGCAAAGCACCCCCACACCGTCACACCTCCTCCTCCATGCTTCACGGTGGGAACCAGGCATGTAGAGTCCATCTGTTCATCTTTTCTGCGTCGCACAAAGACACAGTGGTTGGAACCAAAGATCTCAAATTTGGACTCATCAGACCAAAGCACAGATTTCCACTGGTCCATTCCTTGTGTTCTTTAGCCCAAACAAGTCTCTTCTGCTTGTTGCCTGTCCTTAGCAATGGTTTCCTAGCAGCTATTTTACCATGAAGGCCTGCTGCACAAAGTCTCCTCTTAACAGCTGTTGAAGAGATGTGTCTGCTGCTAGAACTCTGTGTGGCATTGACCTGGTCTCTAATCCGAGCTGCTGTTAACCTGTGATTTCTGAGGCTGGTGACTCGGATAAACTTATCCTCAGAAGCAGAAGTGACTCTTGGTCTTCCTTTCCTGGGGCGGTCCTCATGTGAGCAAGTTTCTTTGTAGCGCTTGATGGTTTTTGCAACTGCACTTGGGGACACTTTCAAAGTTTTCCCAATTTTTCGCACTGACTGACCTTCATTTCTTAAAGTAATGATGGCCACTCGTTTTTCTTTACTTAGCTGCCTTTTTCTTGCTATAATACAAATTCTAACAGTCTATTCAGTAGGACTATCAGCTGTGTATCCACCAGACTTCTGCACAACACAACTGATGGTCTCAACACCATTTATAAGGCAAGAAATCCCACTTATTAAACCTGACAGGGCACACCTTTGAAGTGAAAACCATTTCCGGTGACTACTTCTTGAAGCACATCAAGAGAATGCCAAGAGTGTGCAAAGCAGTCATCAAAGCAAAAGGTGGCTACTTTGAAGAACCTAGAATATAAGACATATTTTCAGTTGTTTCACACTTTTTTGTTAAGTATATAATTCCACATATGTTAATTCATAGTTTTGATGCCTTCAGTGTGAATGTACAATTTTCGTAGTCATGAAAATACAGAAAAATCTTTAAATGAGAAGGTGTGTCCAAACTTTTGGTCTGTACTGTATATAAATGTAGTATCGCTGTAAATGTACTGACCCAAAGAATAAAGCTGTCTTATCAATCTTACCACACGCAGAACGGCATAAAAAAAAAATCCTGAATTGTTGGTTTTTGTTTATTCTGCCTCCAAAAAATCGTAATAGAAAGTGATCAAAAATGGTCATTTAATAAAAACGTCAACTCGTCCCACACAAAACAAGCCCTTACATGACTGTCAGCCGAAATATGGAAAAATAGTTGCAAAAACTAGTCTTTGCAAAAAAAACGTCATTTAGTGTGTGACCACTGACAAACATGAAAACCCGATATGAATCTGGTATCGCTGTAATCGCACCGACCCGTAAAATAAAGTCGTCTAATTACTTAGATGACTAAATACCGCACGAGGAACAGCATAAAAAATAAACTTTAGGGTTGTACTAGGGTAAAGCTTATATTAGGGTTGGAGTTGTATTAGGGTTGTGTTGGGGTTGGGATTTTTTCAGAAGAAAAAAAATGACGATATGGCGACTAGTGTTGTGCACAGGTGCTCGCTACTTGAGTTTGAATCAGGTGCTCGGGTATGCCCCGAGTATGGTGGGTGCTCGAGTGAGATGCTCTGCCTCATATGTTTCGCAGCTGTTATACAACCAAAAAAACACGGGGGATTGCCTGCCATGCACGAGTGATCCCTGCATGTTTTTTTTGGGTGTCTAATAACCGTGAAACATGCGGAGCGAGGACTGGAGCATGTCACTTGAGCACCCGCGATACATGGTGCATACCCGAGTACCCAATGCAAACTCAAGTAGCGAGCACTTGCACTCAAGACTAATGACAACTAATTCAATATGATGACCTAATGTTTTCAAATTCTGTGTCGTACCTCTGGGTTCAAAATATTCACTATACCCCTTAATAAAATCCATGAGGGTGTAGTTTCCAAAATGGGGTCACTTTTGGGGGGTTTCCACTGTTTAGGCGCATCAGTGGCTCCCCAAACACGACATGGCGCCCGCTCTTGATTTCAGCCAATTTTGTGTTCAAAAAGTCATAGTGCTCCTTCCCTTCTGAACCCTGCCGAGTGCCCAAACAGTGTATTTTCCCCACATATGGAGTATCGGCATACTCAGGAGAAATTGCACAACAGTGTTTGGGGTCCATTTTCTCCTCTTACCCTTGTAAAAATAAAAAATTTGGGGCTAAAATATCATTTTTGTGGAAAAAGTTAGATTTTTTTATTTTCATGGCTTTACGTTATAAACTTCTGTGAAGCACCTGGGGGTTCAGGGTGCTCACCACACATCTAGAGAAGTTCCCTGAGGTGTCTAGCTTCAGTTGTTTAGGCACATCAGGGACTCCCAGAACGCGACATGGCGTCTGCTAATTATTCAACCAAATATTACATTCAAAAAGTCAAATGGCGCTCCTTCCCTACCGAACCCTGCTGTGTGCCCAAACAGTGTTTTTTCCCCACATATGGGGTATCTGCGTGCTCAGGAGAAATTGCACAACAAACGTTGGGGTGCATTTTTTCCGGTTACCGTTGCGAAAATAAAAAAAAAATTTGAGGTCTAAAGTAAAATTTTTGTGAAAAAAAAGTTATATGTTCATATTTCTCCCACATTCCAAAAACTCCTGTGAGGCACCTGAAGGGTTAATAAATGTCTTGAATGTGGTTTCGAGCACCTTGAGGGGTGCAGTTTTTAGAATGGTTGCACTTTTGGGTATTTTCTGTCATAAAAGCCCCTTAAAGTCGCTTCAAATGTGATGTGGTCCCTAAAAAAATCGTTTTGTAAATTTTGTTGGAAAAATGAGAAATTATAACTTATAACTTCCTAACAAAAAAAAGTAGACAGTATAAAGTAGACATGTGGGAAATGTTATTTATTAACTATTTTGTGTGATATATCTCTCTGATTTAAGGCCATGATAATTCAAATTTTTGAAAATTGCAAAAATTTTCGCCAAATTTCCTATTTTTTCACAAATAAAGCAAGTCATATCGAAGAAATTTTACCACAATCATGAAGTACAATATGTCACGAAAAAACATTCTCAGAACCAGGGGGATCCGTTGAAGCGTTCCAGAGTAATTACCTCATAAAGGGACAGTGGTCAGAATTGTAAAAATTGGCCTGGTCATTAACGTGCAAACCACCCTCGGGGGTAAAGGGGTTAAATAATGCAGGTGAAAATTAGGACTAAAATGACTTTGTAGGTGAAGCTTTGGGTTTTGTTTTATCCCATAACACTTTTAAATTTCAGGACAAGTGGTTCCTTCAGCAGGCTGCAACTGCAATGGGTACCCCTGTGGCATGTGTTTTTGCCAATTATTCTTGGCTTTTTTTGAAGATAAATATGTCACCACTACCTCAAACCCATCCATGCATATCTCCAGTATGTAGATGATGTGTTTATTGGATGGGCGGGCACTAGTTTGCAGGTTTTTTTTCTTTTGTTCCTTATCTGAATTACTGTTCAAAATATGAAATTTACTGCAAATTGTGGGGGAACTCAGAATATTTCAATGTCAAAATAAACATACAGGAAGGAAAAATAGTTACAGAAATGTATAAAAACAACACTGTAACAAATTTGCTGTTACATTATAACTGTGCACATCCACAGCACACAAAGAGATGGCTCCTTACAGTCAATTCCTGAGATTAAGAAAGATCAATAACAATGATGACACATTTTCCAGACAAGCAAATGAACTCAAAAATAAATTTTCTTAGTCGAGGTTATCCATTACCCCTACTAAATGAACAGACAGAGTCAGTAAAAAAAAATCAAAAAGATTTATTAAAACAGAAAGATAAGAAAAAGCAGCGTACCGTAGAGAGGTTAACTTTAACTGTCAAACACAAAGCAATGGATAAGATGATCCATACAGCTATAAGACAAAACGGACACCTGATAGAAAGTGACAAAGACCTAAACGAGAAAGCCAATACTAAACCCCTATCTTCATGTAGAAGTAGTAAATTGGGAGATTTAATAGTCAGAAACAGAACTGAACACAATACAGTTAACTGGCTAGAGACACTTCAGATGCGGCAGCTGCTCGTTCTGCCACCTGCAGATCACAGATAAAAGCTTCCGCTTAGGACCATTAACCTCACATGTGAAGGACTTTGTGTCATGTAGAACTAAGCATGTGTGGTATACGTCATCTCCCCATGTAAATTCTATAAGAAAGGTAAAACTATAAGACCTCTGTTTATCTGATCTAGAGAACATTATCGCTCTATAATTGCTGGAAAGGGAGCTCCTCCACTTAGACGACACATGCATAATTATCATAATGCTGATCCGAACAAAGTGTTTTGCAGGAATAGAAAAGGTCAAGTTCCCTCCACAATTTAGAAATCATCATGTGTTATTATTAAAACAAGAAGCAAGGTGGATTCTTACTTCTGCAGCCCAGGGTACTTTGCGACTAAATGACAGATTGGATGGGCAACACGGCAACACGGTGACTCAGTGGTTAGCACTGCAGCCTTGCAGCGCTGGGGTCCTGGGTTCAAATCCCACCAAGGACAACATCTGCAAGGAGTTTGTATGTTCTCCCTGTGTTTGGGTGGGTTTCCTCCCACACTCCAGAGACATACTGGCAGGGAATTTAGATTGACAGCACCAATGGAATTAATAGTGGTATATAAGTGAGTGAAATAAATAAAAATAAATGTCCGTGTTTTTTGTAATTATCTTTTAACATGTTTTTAAATTGCACAATGTTTTGCATGCACTGATAATGACAACTATTCTGCACCTGTTTTTTTACAAAAGGAATCAGTGGCTACGGCATTGTTAGCTGAACCCATTGAAGCACAGCTGCGTGAAACGGCTGTGATTCTCCCTCATTCCCCTGCACACTCCCTGTCCTCCACTCAGTTAGATCCTGCTCCAATGTACTGGAAATAAAGGACTCTTGAATTGCATACCTGGTGAGTGCCGCTTTTCTTCAATTTTGTTGGATGCATTAAATAAGGCCAATGGCACCTCAACCCGAGTAAAGGAATGGGTCAGAGAGTAATTAATAGGACCCCTAACACATCCCCCCGCCTAGGTTGGTCAGGTATCACGTTCTGATGACCACTTCCATTAAAATTGTTACCTTTTTCCCCAAAAAATACCAGCAGAAATTAAATATGTGGTGTGCTTTAGGGCTGAGGCTTAATAGTGATTGCAATTTCAGAGTTAGAGTCACTGGGTTACCATGACAGAGAGGGGCCAGAAGACTGCGGTGTCTGGTTTCATGTACTTCTGCACTGGTTAAAAGTACTTCACCATCATATTCAAAAGTGCAGGTTTTTTCCTTGCTAGCAGTGCAAGGGTTAATCTGTTTAGTTGAAGCTGCTGGAGCTTTCCTACCTGGATTGTCTCAGCTGTTCAGTGTTGGCCACTCCCCTCTGCTATATAAGCTCACCTCTGACACTTAGGTAATGCCAGTGTTAGTTCTTACTGCCTGGTTCTGGAGTTGGCAGTAGTAGTGGACAACTCCTTTAAGAAGATACAATTTTCAGTTAAAACATTTCCAACATTCTGAACATGAAAAAGGCTTCTCCCCTGTGTGACTTCTCTGATGTTTATTAAAAGTTGATTCCTTGTAAAACATTTCCCACATTAATTACATGAAAAAGGCTTCTCCACTGTGTGGGTTCTCTGGTGACTAAGAAGGCATGTTTTCTTCACAAAACATTTTCCACATTATGAACATGAAAATGGCTTCTGCCCTGTGTGAATTCTCTGGTGTCTATTAAGATGCGCTTTCAGTTTAAAACATTTTCCACATTCTGAACAGGAAAATGCTTTCTCCCCTGTGTGGGTTCTCTGGTGCCTAACAAGATTTGATTTATGGTTAAAACATTTACCACATTCTGAACATGAAAAAGGCTTCTCCCCTGTGTGAATTATTTGTTGACTTAAAAGATATGATTTGTTCACAAAACTTTTTCCACATTCTAAACAGGAAAATGGTTTCTCCCCTGTGTGAGTTATTTGGTGTCTATTAAGATGTGCTTTCAGGTTAAAACATTTTCCACAATCTGAACAGGAAAAAGGCTTCTCCCCTGTGTGAAGTCTCTGGTGTGTAACAAGACTTGATTTATGGTTAAAATATTTCCCACATTCTGAACAGGAAAAAGGCTTCTCCCCTGTGTGAGTTCTCTCGTGCTTAACCAAATCTGATTTCTGGTTAAAACATCTCCCACACTTGGAAAATACAAACCTATTCTCTGTCGTGTTAATTTTTTGATGTTTAAGAATAGACTTTTTGAGGGGAAAACTATTTCCATATTCTGAATGTGAAAATGGCTTCTTTGCTTTAGGAGCAGTTTGTTCTTTAATTCTTATTTTGTGACTTTGATTTTCCGTAGTAGTCGATAATGAATCAGAAGACAGGACCTGTTTCATAGGATCAGATGACAGATCTTTGCTGTGAAGGGATGATGGTTTATCTGTAGTAATAGCATTCACTTCAGTTGTATCCTGTGGGATCTCAAGATCATCTGATTTAAAAATTGAAGGTGTCAGCTGTCCCTCTGATCTCCTGGTACAGTCATCTGCCAAGAATAAAACCAATTATTATTTTAGAATAAAATATCCTTGAATTTTATATTTTTGAACATTTCTACTTAAACTGTCTGTAAAAATGGTAAGTTATGTAAAATACTGAATTATTCATCAAGACAATGACAGATCACAGTCTAATAGAAAACCTCATAGGATGAACCAGTAGAGCGTGGTGTTCAACTGTTTGTTCATTCTGCCTCCCAAATATGGAATAAAAAGCCACCAAACAATGTTATGTAGGAGAAAATTATACCAATAAAAACTTCTACTCATTTCACAAAAAACAAGTCCCCACTCAGGTCCATCATCTGTCAATGGAAAAACAAAGGTTTCTACACCATTATTGGCTCAAAGGCTCTTGAAAAGTAACATAGCTTCCATAACCTAATCCAGCAATATCCACTCGCCCAAATTGAAATTTCCCCCTCGCTTCTGAGCCTTGCAGTGCACCCAAACCACATTTAGCATCCATGTATTTGACATTACTATAGTGAGAAGAACCCACTTAATTTACGTTATGTGTCTCCTGAAGCACAATCTGGGCACTATGTGTTGGGTAATAAAATGATATATTTCCAATTTTCTTTCTCCAACATCCACCGTGTGCTAATTTCCGGAAAGTGCCTGTGGAATCAAAATAGTCACTACTCCTATAGATTATTTCACTGAGGGTTATAATTTCCAAAATAGAGTCACTTTATGGGGATTTCTACTGCTCTGGTTTTCAGCAATTTTGTTATTTTAGGGCTTCTGCAAAAGGTGGGTCCCATTTTCTCTGGGATCTGCTCCTGCGACATCTGCTTCTCTCACCAGATGCCTTATTCATCCTGCAGGCGGCGCTGGTAATGGAGGAGACATAAGAACCAGAAGCTCTGGGTGATGCAGGTTCTGTCCAGCCCTTGGCTCTGACCCGGCTACATGACTATTCTTCTTCCTATCTCACATCAAAGAACAGCAGGTAACACCGTGGCCCAAGCCTAGGGGTGCAAGTCCAGATCCATGTAGAGGGGTAAAAGGGTGATGGGCAAGGCAATCCCTATTTTGGACACTAACTAGTGCAGTCAAAAATTGCGAGTATAGACAATGACACATCTATTGAAATGATCAAAGTCAACAGTCTTCATCAGTAAATAGTAACTAGTGGAGAAACCTCTCTGGGGTAATTAGAGCATGGGGCTCAGTGGCTGTTAGCAATCTAAAGTATCGTAAGGGCATTTGGAAGAGGAAATGTAGACCTTTTTCTTTTTTAAAGACTACCAGGGAGTTACAGACTCACATAAGTGAGGCCGATCCCACCACAATCAAACCATCACACAGAATTAACCTGTAAAAAAAGATATGGAATAAAAAAATGTTACATCCCCAACAAAATCTTATGTATGGGGGGGAGAACGCCAACACTAAACCGGAGTTGCACTCATTTATGGTGGACCATTGGAGCTACTATGAGCCCTGACCAGAAGAAAAGAGAAAGTATTAGCGCCCCCATTTTAAAAGAGATCGTGCAGTAATCCGAATTCCTTTAGGATTGAAAACATAATGGAATTTATGACGTGGAGTGAATCCATGAAACCAGGGCTCGAGCCACCACATCTCCTGCAGGCGTGAATAAATGTATATTACAGCCATCAGCCACGCACAGCTTAGAGATATATCATGGCACAGTTGTAATGTTTTTTATGTAGTTTATCACAATCTGGTTTGAAGTTAGTTGGTTTTAAAAGAAATTGTAAAGTCAGGATAAAGGGAAAGTCTGTTGTTATTGTACAGAAATTCACACTTGGCCTCACTGCACATTTAATGTTGTCGATCATAAATGTGAAGTTGGGCCAGAAAGACTGGACCTGGTCTTGTAGGGACCATATGAGCACATTCAGCAGCACAGAAGGGAGAGAAGGTAGATTCATCCAATAAGATATCAGGATTCTAGGAAGCCAACAGAGGGTAGGTGGATCCTGCAGGTTGTAAATTCTATTGAAAAAGGGCTTTCAATGCCCAAAATCATTTGAACAGTTTTGGGTGGAAGAGAATGTTTTGGTCTAGAGGCAAAATGGTGATCACACGATTGTGATACGACCGGTCTACACCACTGATAAAGCAGCCACAGCCGGTGACTGAGAAGAATCTGTGACTTCTGTGCATTTAGTGGTTACTACTCACCTGGGAGGTTATCTGTAGGAATCATCTCTTTACACCGCTCATCACCCCTCTCATATGTCTCTGTAGTATTAATATGGGTCAGATATTCACCCTGAAACAAATATTGTAAAAGTCACAGACAGATGGAGAAGTCACATCTATGATCAGCTCTAATCCTTCCATCTCCACCATTCTCATTACACAAGTATAAAACATAATAATGGTGGATAAAACAAGACTGAGCACAAGACCTTCACAGCAGTCTACACATCATAGGGGAGATCTCATGACACCTTCTCTCCATCTACCTGATGATCCTGAGGAACATTGGGATCTTCTTGTTTACAGTCCTGTGGAAGAAGAGGACGGGGACATCTCTCTGGTGTTGTCCTCTTACTGGATAGATCTGGAGGAAACACATACAGGGACTGAATTTATTCTTTACATACAGATAATTATAGGCTGTGTGTATTTAGTCCTGTCTATTACCTGGTGATATGAGGGACCTTGGAACCTCCATCTTGACGTCCTTGTACAGATATTTGTGTTCTTCTAAATACTCCCACTCCTCCAAGGAGAAATAGACAGCGACATCTTGACACCTTATAGGAACCTGACACACACAATGATACCGTCATCCCCCCAATCCCTTCATAGCGTTACTGTATAATGTCCCAGCAGTGTCACCTCTCCAGTCAGCAGCTCAATCATCTTGTAGGTGAGTTCTAGGATCTTCTGGTCATTGATGTCCTCATGTATCAAGGGTTGAGGTGGAGGCCCCGTGATTGGGCTCAGGGGTCTTTCCCATCCCTCAGACACAGGGTCCTGACAGTGCTCACTAGAGGTCTTCTTCACTACTGTGTAATCCTGGTTATGGAGACACACATTAATAAATCTCACTCCAGACATTTCCAGAGTCCTCACCTCTTGAGTTCTGTCCATCTGTTATTCCCATAGATAAGAATGAAGTAATGTGACGTCATCAGAATCTCTCACCTCTCCAGTAAGCCGGAAGAGGATCTCTAGGGTGAGGTGTAATATCCTCTCCGCCATCTTGACTCTGTCCATATCCATCTTTGATGGGAGAATACTGGAGATAATAAGGGGAAACATATGAGATTTATTATTTTACAGTATTTAGTTTTCTGCTTTACATCTAGTAATAAAACCTATATATATTAGGTCACAGACAACAAGCAGTTTCTTCCTTGGAGTCTGCAGCTGAACACGTTTCTCATAAACTCATCTTCCATAAAGCTAATTTTCGTCTCATTTACAGACACTGGAATCAGCATTAGCAATACTGCAGGAGATATTCATTACATGTGACATAAGAAATAACTACTTCATAATGAGGACGACATCTTCATCTTCTTCTATGGCTCTAGAAACATATTTGGCCAGAGTCCGTCACTGACTACATCTCCACCGGTCGTCTATATGAATGTTTCCCGTCTTCCCCGGACTGTAATCTTCTATCACGTTACATCTCATGTCTATTTCACACACAGAAGTTTGAGGCTTTTATATATAATTTCACAAGCCCCTACATATAATAAACTTGCACCCTTGAGTGCTTTTCATGTGGCACTAAATGGTGTTTACCCTAATAAATAAATGATAAAAAAAAAAACCACGTGGGGTCCCCCCCTATTTTTCATAACCAGGCAAGGTGAAGCAGACAGCTGCGGGCTGATATCAGGCTCAGAAGGATCCTGGTTATTGACCCTTTCCAGCCTGAAAATACACGCTTTGCCCACCTCTTCTCTATTGCCCTGGTGCGGTGGCAATTGGGGTAATGATAGTTGAGGTTGATATCAGCTGTGAATTGTCAAAAAACACATTTGGCATCAAGCCCTGGGGTTAGTAATGGAGAAAAAAATACACAGACATAAAAAAAAAATTATTTGAAGAAAGACTCCCCGACACTCTTCCTGGTTCACCAATTTATTTTTGAAAAAAAACAAAACCATGCAGGTCCGACATAGTCCATGGTATTCCCACGATGATCCCTGAATCCAACATCCAAAGGCTATGGAGCCTTGTTCAGACAACGACGCTCCATAGGCCGCAGCGGCAGCCACTCTGGGGCCCACTGCGTTCCACAAGACCTGGCGGCTCTGATGAGCAGTGACCTCAGTAACTACACCGCTCATCAGAGTCACCAAGTCCTCTGTATAATGGCCCCATGTAGTGCCCGATAGTCTAATGGCCCCATACAGTGCCCCACACTATAATGTGCCCCACAGTATCATGACCCCATATAGTGCACTATAGTATAATGCCCCCCGATACAGTACCCCACAGTCTAATGGCCCCCCGATACAGTGCCCCACAGTCTAATGGCCCCCCATACAGTGCCCCACACTATAATGTGCCCCACAGTATCATGACCCCATTTAGTGCACTATAGTATAATACCCCCCCATACAGTGCCCCAGTGTCTAATGCCCCCCCATACAGTGCCCCAGAGTCTAATGCCCCCCCATACAGTGCCCCAGTGTCTAATGGCCCCCCATACAGTGCCCCAGAGTCTAATGCCCCCCCATACAGTGCCCCAGTGTCTAATGGCCCCCCATACAGTGCCCCAGTGTCTAATGCCCCCCCCATACAGTGCCCCAGTGTCTAATGGCCCCCCCATACAGTGCCCCAGTGTCTAATGGCCCCCAATACAGTGCCCCAGTGTCTAATGGCCCCCCATACAGTGCCCCAGTGTCTAATGGCCCCATACAGTGCCCCACAGTCTAATGGCCCCATACAGTGCCCCACATTCTAATGGCCCCATACAGTGCCCCACAGTCTAATGGCCCCATATAGTGCCCCACAGTATCATGGCCCCATATAGTGCACTATAGTATAATCCCCCCCATATAGTGCAACCCAGCATAATGGTCCCATATAGTGCACCACAGTATAATGGCCACATACAGTACCCACAGTATAATGGTCCCATGTAGTGCATCCTGGTATATGGCCCGTGACATTACAAATATATGGGGGCACACAGGAGACATTACTAATATATGGGGGCACACAGGTAACATTACTAACATATGGGGGCACACAGGGGACATTACTAATATATGGGGGGCACACAGGTAACATTACTAATATATGGGGGCACACAGGGGACATTAATATATGGGGCACACAGGGGGCATTAATATATGGGGACACACAGGGGACATTACTAATATATGGGGGCACACAGGTGACATTACTAATATAAGGGGGCACACAGGCGACATTACTAATATATGGGGGCAAACAGGGGATATTACTAATATATGAGGGCACACAGGCGACATTACTAATATATGGGGGCACACAGGGGACATTACTAATATATGGGGGCACACAGGCGACATTACTAATATATGGGGGCACACATAGGGCATTACTAATATATGAGGGCACACAGAGGACATTACTAATATATGGGGGCACACAGAGGGCATTACTAATATATGGTGGCACACAGGGGACATTACTAATATAAGGGGGCACACGGAACATTACTAATATATGGGGGCAAACAGGGGACATTACTAATATATGGGGGCACACAGGGGGCATTACTAATATATGGGAGCACACAGGTGACATTACTAATATATGGGGGCACACAGTGGACATTACTAATATATGGGGGAACACAGGGAACATTACTAATATATGGGGTACACAGGGGACATTACTAATATATGGGGGCACACAGGCGACATTACTAATATATGGTGGCACACAGGGGACATTACTAATATATGGGGGCACACAGGTGACATTACTAATATGTGGGGGCGCACAGGGGACATTGCTAATACATGGGGGCACACAGGTGACATTACTAATATATGGGGGCACACAGGGGCCATTACTAATATATGGGGGCACATAGGGGATATTACTAATATATGGGGGCACACAGGGGGCATTACTAATATATGAGGGCACACAGGGGGCATTACTAATATATGAGGGCACACAGGGGGCATTACTAATATATGGGGGCACACAGCTGACATTACTAATATATGGGGGCACACAGGGGCCATTACTAATATATGGGGGCACATAGGGGACATTACTAATATATGGGGACACACAGGGGCCATTACTAATATATGGGGGCACATAGGGGACATTACTAATATATGGGGGCACACAGGGGGCAGTAATACTATTTCGGGCACATAGAAGGAGTTCTGGCCGCTGCAGGTGAATATTACCATGTAGGGTCACAGGGGGAGAAGGGAGAATTATTACAGTGGCCAGTACAGAGGGGAGGACATTACTCTCTGGAGGCAAAGAGGAAACCGCAATCACTGCACAGACACAGATAGGAATCGCAGGTGTGAATAAGGACTATAGTGAGTGCGATAATAATGTGTACAGCGCTGCGGAGTATGGCAGTGATATAGAAGGAAGAGGAATAATCCACAGAGAATAGCGCGAAGTCTGCACAGACCTGGACCTGCAGAGCCGCACACAGGGACAGAAGGAGCCACGTGGGATACAGTCAGGATAGACAGTAAAGCCAAGTCGGCTAAAGCAGAGGTCCCCAACCGCCGGTCCGCGGACTAGGACCGGGCCGTTGGGGTTTTTCAGCCGGTCCGCGGCGCCGCTGACAGCTAGCTCCGCGGCCCTGCGCCTGGTCAGAGCTCGCTCTGTGTGGATTTATAATGTTTTCTGCCATAGCCGTGACAGCTCGCAGCTCCCGGCAGAGAACATTATGCAGGACGGGGTGGGGCGTCGGGCGGGTCTTAGTGACGCAGCCCTCCTGCACAGCATGGTGTGTTCCTGACGGGGTGGGGCGGCAGGCTCTCCTCACTGACACGCCCCCGGCAGAACATGTTATGTGGGGCGTGCTGGGGCAGCAGACTGGCTTCAGTGACGCGGCTCCCGGTACCGGTGTTCAGTGTGTAGCGCTGCTAAGCAGCAGCGCTGTATACACTGACGCTCAATGTACAATGCTGCTACTTAGCAGCGCTGTACACCGAGGTCCCGCCAGCATCCTCCCCATACAGCTCCACCCCTCCATAACCCCACCCCCATATGACCAAAGCCCCGCCTCCACCCCCACCGGGCCATGGAAAACTGGTCTTGCTTAAAGCCGGTCCCTGGTGCAAAAAAGGTTGGGGACCTCTGGGCTAAAGGACCTCTGCTGACGTCATACCAATGTGAGCATGCAATCTGATGATGTCACCAGAAGGGGTGGGGCCTCATGCTCCATTGTAGGAGGATTTTGTAGGTTTGGATCTCCCTAGGAAAGAAGGGGATTAGTGTTGAGCGAGCACTACTCGGCGAGCACCGAGCATTTTATGGTTACTCGGGCGGGAGCTTGGGTCTCTGCCCTGCATGTTTGGTGCTCTTTACAGAGCCAATGAACATGCAGGGATTGCCAGCCAGTCAATGTAATGCCGCAGCCATGTTGGTTGTGGGCATTACAGTGATTGGCTGGCCGCACAGCATCACCTCGAGTATTTAAAACTGGGCGCCGCCATCTTGGACACAGTCGCTCCGGATCAGACAGTGTAGGGAGAGTGTTGCTGAGCTAGGGAGAGATTTATACTGCGAAATAGGTAGTGTAGGGTCTCTAAAGCCTGCAAAATCAAACAAACAGTCCTTCTGAGGGATAATATCCATCCCAGATATCAGGCAGGCAGTCAGGCAGGCTGTATAGGAGACGCAGTGGTTATACCAACAAACAGTGCATTACAGTCCTGTGTGCTGCTTCTCAAATTGCTAGACTTAGCCCCAGGTCTCAGGGGCCAGGAAAAATCCTTTTTTTCATCTAAAGCCTCTTTTATTTTTTTTTCCTCAGTCAGACTGTACAAATACCCGTCTTATTAACCTTTTAGTATTCCCCCCCCCCCAAAAAAAAATAAAATTGAGTGTTCAGACACAAATATATCTGTTTAAAAGAGTCTGGTTTCAGGCAGATAATTAGAACTGTGGTTTTGCAGTTCCACGGTTCAAATCTCTGTATTATCCACTTTTTTGCCTTTTTTCCATAAAAAAAAAAAAGTTTGAGTGTCTCGCTGACTGTTCAGACACAAATATATCTGTTTAAAAGATTCTGGTGTAGGCCAGAGAAATAGAACTGTGGTTTTCCTCTTCCACGGTTCAAATCTGGGTGTAATCCACCTTTTTGCCTTTTTTACGTAAAAAAAACAGTTTCAGTGTCTCGCTGACTGTTCAGACACAAATATATCTGTTTAAAAGATTCTGGTGTAGACCAGAGAACTAGAACTGTGGTTTTCCTCTTCCACGATTCTAATCTCCTTTTTATTACCCTTTTTCCATTGATAGTGCGAGTGTAAGCTATTTTACTTCATTTACAATGGGCAAGGAACGTGGCAAGGGACGTGAAACTGGACGTTCTGGTGATGGTGACTGCAGAGGACGGGGCCGTGGCCAAGGTGAAAATGTGCCACAACCAACAGCCACATCTTCTCGCTCCCAGTTCTTGACTGAATT
The DNA here is from genome assembly GCF_046119375.1 of Phyllobates terribilis. Taxonomy (NCBI): domain Eukaryota; kingdom Metazoa; phylum Chordata; class Amphibia; order Anura; family Dendrobatidae; genus Phyllobates; species Phyllobates terribilis. Next base: position 3,489,925 of record NW_027362916.1, read on the forward strand.
ACTAGGTAAGCACACAACACCACTATTGTGAACTGATCAGTGTGAACAGGTTATTAATTGGATAGCAGATAATACTTCCAGTCACCTGGGCACCACCACCTCCGGTCTGTCTTCCACACGGTCAAATGTTAGTAGCCATGAGTCTCGACTGCATACTCCTCCTCACCCTGATGCTCCTTCCTCCCACCATGCCGAGTGTCGTCAGACAGCAACTGATCCTACAGTTGGACACTCTGAAGAGCTGTTCACTGGTCCATTTCCATATTTGGGCCCCTCGCCTGTTCCGCTTGAAGTGGTGGAAGAGGAGATCCCATGTAGCGATGGCCAAATATTTGAACAGCCACGGCCACAGGAAGGCGACGCTGGCAATTTGTCGCAAGAGGTGGACGATGACGAGACACAATTGCCAAGAAGTGAGGAGAAGGACCGTGGTGCGGAAGTGGAAGAGGAGGAGGCGGTGGATGATCTAGTAACTGACTCAACGTGGCAGGAAGACACGCAAAGCGAGGCCAGCAACACACAGGGGGAGGGAGGCAGAGTACACCAACAGGCAGGAAGAAGCAGTGTGGTGGCCGCAGACAGAAGGCGGGCAACCGTTCCCCGTAACACCAACACGAGGGATGTTGCCAGTACAAGCGGTAGGTCTTCCAGAGTCTGGAATTTTTTTAAAGACTCTGCTGATAACCCCAAAAAGGCCATTTGTACCACCTGCCAGGCCAGCATCAGCAGGGGTGACAAAACTACCAGCCTGACCACCACCAGCATGATCAGGCACATGTCAGCAAAGCACCCGACTTTGTGGGGCGAACCCCAGGGTCCACGACCAGTGTCAGAGGGTGTCACCACTGCTTCTTCAGCTGTTGTGCGTGTAAGAGCACCCCCTGTTGTGCGTGCAAGGCAATCCCCTGTCCATACTGCATGCAAAGATGCCCCCTCCTCTCAGTCTTCAGTTGTTATGGCAGTTTCTCAAGAAACAGCATCAACGTCCACGTTCACGTCCCACCGCAGCGTTCAATTGTCCATATCCCAGACCTTTGAACGAAAGCGCAAATTCGCAGCCAATGCCCCACAGGCCACAGTCCTAAATTCGCACATTTCATGACTGCTTACATTGGAAATGCTGCCTTTTAGGCTGGTGGAGACGGAATCCTTCCGCCACCTTATGGCGGTGGCAGTCCCTCGGTACTCGGTCGCCAGCCGGCACTATTTTGCCCAGTGTGCCATCCCCGCACTACACAAGCACGTGTCCCAAAACATCTGCCATGCCCTCATCAACGCAGTTACTGGGAGAGTCCACCTGACAACGGACACGTGGACAAGTGCTTGTGGCCAGGGACGGTACATCTCCCTGACGGCACACTGGGTAAACATAGTGGAAGCCGGGACCCAGTCGGACCCTGGGACGGAACACATCTTCCCCACACCGAGGATTGCGGGCCCTATGTCAGTCAGAGTTGCCCCCACAGCTCCTGCGCATCATCCTCCTCCTCCTCATGTTCAGCCTCCATCTCAGATATCACATCAGTTACAAGCTGGAAGCACTGCAGTACTGCCTCAGCCAAGCGGCAACAGGCTGTGCTAAAACTCATAAGCTTAGGTGATAAACGTCACACCTCTTTGTGAGTTGTGGACAGCTGTGAAAGAGCAGGCAGATCTGTGGCTGAGACCGCTGAACCTATATCCAGGCATGGTCGTGTGTGACAATGGCCGTAACCTGGTGGTGGCTCTGAGGAAAGGCGAGATCACACACGTACCATGCCTGGCTCATGTGCTTAACCTCGTGGTTCAGCGGTTTCTTAAATCGTACCCCGAGTTTCCAGACCTGTTCGTCAAAGTACGCCGCCTGTCAGCTCATTTTCGGAAGTCGGCTACAGCTTCTACCGCCCTTGCTGTGTTGCAGAAGCGTTTGCAGCTTCCGGCACACCGACTGGTGTGTGATGTCCCCACATGTTGGAACTCTACCCTGCACATGTTGCAAAGGATTTGTGAGCAGAAGAGAGCAGTTGTGGAGTACCAGATGCAACAAGGCCGTCGATATTCAGGTCAGACTCCACACATAAGACCTCAGGAGTGGACCTGGATGTCTGACATATGTACCATCCTGACAAACTTTGAGACGTCCACCAAGATGGTGAGTGGCGATGATGCCATCATTAGCGTCAGCATCCCACTTGTCTGTCTTTTGCAACGCTCTCTGCAGAGAATTAAAGAGGAGGCATTGCAGCCAGAGTATGATGAGATGGATAAAGAAGCCGTAGCGGGCGATTACACACAGCCCAGCCTCATCTCATCCCAACGTGCATTGGGGGACAATGAGGGAGAGGAGGAAGAGGAGGAAGAACAGGAGCTGGTATCATGCACTGTAGACAGTAGTACCTGTACAACTGTCATACCGTCGGTTCAGCGTGGGTGGCCTGAGGACAGGGGGGAGGAGGAGGAGGAAGAGAGCATGGTCAGTCGTCATCTTGGTGAGGACACGGAAGTCTTGCCCGTTATAAAGTCAGCCATGTGCGCCAGACTGGTGTTACGCTGCCTTAACAGTGACCCTCGCGTTGTCGAAATGTTGGGTGACAGTCATTACTGTTTGGTGACACTTTTAGATGCCTGCTACAAGGAGAACTTTAACTCTCTTATTCCTGAGGTGGAGAGGTCTACAAAAATGGGGCAGTACCAGAAGGCCCTTGCTGCAGAACTGTTAAAAAAAATTCCCATCTGAACATGCTAGCGGCAGAGGTCACAGTTCGTTGCCCAACCAAGGCGTACAGGCGAGAGAGACGCAACTCCAATCCAGCAGAGGCAGGGGAACACTGTCAACGTTCTGGGACAGTTTTCTGAGACCCGCCCAGCTAACAGGCCCTGAGGGGCGGGGTACTCTCACAACGAGTGGAAAGTTTCAAAAGATGGTGAGGGAGTACCTTGCCGACCGTACCAGCGCCCTCCGTGATTCCTCTGTGCCTTTTAATTATTGGGTATCCAAGCTGGACACTTGGAATGACCTCGCTCTGTAAGCCTTGGAGGTCCTGGCCGGCACTGCCGCTAGCATGTTATCGGAGTGTGTTTTTAGTGCCGCTGGGGGAATTATAACTGATAAGCGCACTCGCCTGTCAAGCTGACCCTTATCAAAATGAACAAGGGCTGGATTGGGTCAGACTTCTCATCACCACCAAATGACAGCAGAGTAACATAAAGTCAAATCCACTGTGTTATTTCGGGAGGTGTATTCCCATGCACCGCTTCACACCCACACATGGGTATACGCTTCCTCATTTCGGCTGTTTTTTCTCTTCTCCTTATCCTCAGCCTCCACCACCACTATACCACCAGGGTGACCGTGGTCCGTGTTGCCAGCATTGCAAGTTCCTCCGTCCTAATTTTTGGCAGCTTTTGCTTGGAAGGCATAGGCAAAGACTATGGGAGACCCACTCCCCAATAATGGGAATAAAGTTTTTAATATGCTGTACTGCATGGCTCTTGTAAGGGGCATTGCAAGCTCCTCCGTCCTAATTTTTGGCAGCTTTTGCTTGGAAGGCATAGGCAAAGACTATGGGAGACCCACTCCCCAATAATGGGAATAATGTTTTTAATATGCTGTACTGCATGGCTCTTGTAAGGGACATTGCAAGTTCCTCCATCCTAATTTTTGGCAGCTTTTGCTTGGAAGGCATAGGCAAAGACTATGGGAGACCCACTCCCCAATAATGGGAATAATGTTTTTAATATACAGTACTGCATGGCTTTTGTTTGCCAGCATTGCAAGTTCCTCCGTCCTAATTTTTGGCAGCTTTAGCTTGGAAGGCATAGGCAAAGACTGTGGGAGACCCACTCACCAATATTGGGAATAATGTTTTTAATATGCTGTACTGCATGGCTCTTGTAAGGGGCATTGCAAGTTCCTCCATCCTAATTTTTGGCAGCTTTTGCTTGGACGGCATAGGCAAAGACTATGGGAGACTAAGGGGCATTAAAACCATCTTGTTAAGCTACTGTGACCTCCACGTCTCTTCCAAGGGTCATTGATAATGTCTTTTTATTCCACTGTAACCTCCACCACTCTTCCAAGGGGCATTGATATTGTCTTTTTATTCCACTGGGACCTTCACGTATCTTCCAAGGGGCATTAAAACCGTCTTGTTAAACCACTCTGAACTCCATGTCTCTTCCAAGGGGCATTAAAACCGTCTTGTTAAGCTACTGTGACCTCCACGTCGCTTCCAAGGGGCATTGAAACTGTCTTGTTAAACCACTCTGAACTCCACGTCTCTTCCAAAGGGCATTGAAATCGTCTTGTTAAGCTACTGTGACCTTCACGTCTCTTCCAAGGGTCATTGATATTGTCTTTTTATTCCACTGGGACCTCCACCACTCTTCCAAGGGGCATTGATATTGTCTTTTTATTCCACTGCGACCTCCACCACTCTTCCAAGGGGCATTGATATTGTCTTTTCATTCCACTGCGACCTCCACATCTCTTCCAAGGGACATTAAAACCGTCTTGTTAAACCACTCTGAACTGCACGTCTCTTCCAAGGGGCATTAAAATCATCTTGTTAAGCTACTGTGACCTCCACGTCTCTTCCAAGGGTCATTGATAGTCTTTTTATTCCACTGGGACCTCCACCACTCTTCCAAGGGGCATTGATATTGTCTTTTTATTCCACTGCGACCTCCACCACTCTTCCAAGGGGCATTGATATTGTATTTTTATTCCACTGCGACCTCCACCACTCTTCCAAGGGGCATTGATATTGTCTTTTTATTCCACTGGGACCTCCACGTCTCCTCCAAGGGGCATTAAAATCGTCTTGTTAAACCACTCTGAACTCCACAGCTCTTCCAAGGGGCATTGAAATGTTGTTTTTAATTACCTCTAACCTCCATGACTCTTCCAACGGGCATTGCATTTCCTCCTAATTTTAGTCAGCTTTTGCTTTTCAATGCATAGGCGAACACTAAGGGAGACCCACTCCCCAATAATGGGTAGAAGGCTTTTAGTACAATGTAATCCACGTCTGTTTCAAGGGGCATTGCAGTTTCTCATAATTTTTGGAAAGCCTTCCATTCACTGCTTAGGCCAACAGTGTACAGGAGACCCAGTTGCTATAAATGGAAAAAACGGTTTAGTTAAGGCCCTCTGACCTCCATGTCACTTCCAAGGGGCATTGGAGTGCCTCGAAATTTTTGGTAGGCTTTGCACTCACTGCCCTATAAATGTGTAGCCGAACCGCTCCTTTTGGTACAGAAACATATCCTACAAGACATGTGTGGTTGACTGGCCTGATATTGATGTGAATGGTCCCTGTTCCTCCTGCTCTTTCTCCTTTGCCACCACCTCATCCATCACCTGAAGCTTTGTTTTAATGGGAGTCATAGAACTGGTATAGTAGCAGGAAAACATCCAGCAATCCTCGGAGGAGGTAGGATATGCGCCAAAACGCTGACCACCTCAGGTCTAGCCGCTACTACATACATGCGCTTGCATTCCAAGTAACAGAAAGCTAAGGAGATGGATGGCCTCAAGATCATTAATAATTTACTCGTTGTGTAGGAGGCCGACCACTGCTGCTGTCTACCTTCTGAACTTTGTGTTGAAGCCTGATTGACCCAGGACCCGCAATCCTCTATGTCTGGAGGACGTGTTGCATCCCAGTGTCCAACTGTGTCCCGGCTTCTACAATATTAACCCAGTGTGAAGGCGTCAGTGAGATGGACCATCCCTGGCCACATTCACTTGTCCACGTGTTTGTGGTTAGGCTGTCCTTCCCACTAAATGCACTGGGGAGAGCACATATAATGTTTTGGTATGAACGCTTGTGTATAAGGCGCACCGCGACAAATAGGGGCGGCTGGGGACCGTTTATGGACACCCGGCCGCCCCCAGGCGGCTGGAGACCGTGTGTGGGCACCCGGCCGCGGGGCGGCTGGGGACCGAGTATGGACACCCGGCTCTCCCCTGGCGGCTGGGGACCAAGCGTGGACACCCAGCCGCCTGGAGACTGAGTATGGATACCAGGCCGCCGACGCAGCCATGAAGTGGTGGCCAGATTCCGCCTCCACATGCCTAAAAGGTCCAATTTCAAGTGCAAGCAAGCAGTATGGTACTGCAGCCTGGGAGTGGGTGGGTGGCAGGCTGCATACTTGCGCTTGCATTGCAAGGAATGGGGGAGGTACAATTAAACACTGCCCTGGGACAAGGACTTGCACGGGGATAGTTGCAAGTCTGCATCTTCTGATGCGGCAAGGATCACTTTTGATGGGCACACTTTTAGGCAGTGACCTGGGTGTCAGAGATGCTTCCAGGGGTCTTCCCCATGCTGTTCCCATGTCTTTTCAGCACTGTATGCATGTGTCACACAGCACATGGCCAGATAAGGTTGTAAAATGTTAAAATGACATTTATCCGGTGAATGCATTTGTCACGGTTGAAAGCAATACAAAAGTGCAAAAACGCATAAAAAATGCTACTTGTGAACATAGCCCAAGGTGTGGAGGAGTATTTTTGTTTTTGGTTATTTATTTTACCTTATACACAAGTCGTTACCCTGGAAAGGATGTTCCTTAACATATTTCACAGGAAAACAGTTTCAGTTTCGTTTTTGAACGTTTTATTGTGAGCCTGTAAAAGTGGCTTAATACCTCTGACCACGTTGTTGACAGCAGTGACCTGGGGGTCAGAAATGCTTCCTGGGGCGATGCCCATGCTGTCCCCATGTCATTTGAGCACTGTCACTATCGTTTTGGGCACTTTTTAGGCTTTCTACAGACTGCCGGGGGTGCCACCGCAAAAATGCTCGGGTCTCCTATAGACTAACATTGGGCTCATTGCTCGGGTCGAGCACCCGAGTATCACGGTGAGCTCGGCCCGAGCTTAAAGCACCCAAACATTTTAGTGCTCGATCAACACTAGAGGGGATCCTTTTATTTGCATGGGGCTGCGTGCTGGGGGTCTGTGTGGGGAACGAGGAGGCGTTGTTACTTGCGTGGTGCTCGAGATCCCATGCCCCCCCCTTCCTTGCCGTGTCTTCCCCCTCCCCCTTTGCCGTGTCTCCCCCCCTTCTTTGCCATGTCTTTTCCCCCTTTCTTTGCCATGTCTTTCCCCCCTTTCTTTGCCGTGTCCCCCCTCCTTTGCTGTGTCTCCACCCTTCTTTGCCGTGTCTCCCCCCTTCTTTGCCGTGTCTCTTCCCCCCTTCTTTGACGTGTCTTCCCCCCCTTCTTTGCCGTGTCTTCCCCCTTCTTTGCCGTGTCTTTTCCACCCCCTTCTTTGCCGTGTCTTTCCCCTCCCCTTCTTTGCCGTGTCTTTCCCCCCTTCTTTGCCGTGTCTTTCCCCCCTTCATTGCCATGTCTTTCTCCCCTTTTTTGCCGTGTCTCCCCCCCTTTTTGCCGTGTCTTTCCCCCTACTTTGCCGTCTCTTTCCCACCCCTTCTTTGCCGTGTCTTTTCCCCCCTTCTTTGCCGTGTCTCCCCCTTCTTTGCCGTGTCTTCCCCCTTTCTTTGCCGTGTCTTCCCCCCTTCTTTGCCATGTCCCCCCCTTCTTTGCCGTGTCTCCACCCCTTCTTTGCCGTGACTTCCCCCCTTCTTTGCCATGTCTCCCTCTTCTTTGCCGTGTCCTCCCCCCTTCTTTGCCGTGTCTTCCCCCCTTCTTTGCCATGTCTTTCTCCTCCCCCTTCTTTGCCGTGTCATTCCCCCCATCTTTGCCGTATATTTCCCCCTTCTTTACTGTGTCTTCCCCCCTTCTTTGCCGTGTCTTTTCCCCCCTTCTTTGCCGTGTCTTCCCCCCCTTCTTTACCGTGCCTTTCTCCCCATTCTTTGCCGTGTCTCCCCCCTTCTTTGCCGTGTCCCTCCCTTCTTTGCCGTGTCTTTCCCCTCTCCCTTCTTTGCCGTGTCTTTCCCCCCTTCTTTGACGTGTCTCCCACCCTTCTTTGCCGTGTCTCCCCCTTCTTTGCCGCGTCTCCCCCCCTTCTTTGCCATGTCTTCCCCCCTTCTTTGCCGTGTCTCCCCCCCCTCTTTGCCGTGTCTTCCCCCCTTCTTTGCCGTGTCTTCCCCCCTTCTTTGCCGTGTCCTCCCCCCTTCTTTGCCGCGTCTCCCCCGCCCTTCTTTTCCGTGTCTCCCCCCTTCTTTTCCATGTCTCCCCCCCTTCTTTTCCGTGTCTTTCCCCTTCTTTGCCGTGTGTTCCGCCCTTCTTCGCCGTGTGTTCCCCCCCTTCTTTTTCGTGTCTCCCCCCCTTCTTTGCCGTGTCTTCCCCCCCTTCTTTGCCGTGTCTTCCCCCCTTCTTTGCAGTGTCTCCCCCCCTTCTTTGCCGTGTCTCTCCCCTTCTTTGCCGTGTCTTCCCCCCTTCTTTGCCGTGTCTTCCCCCCTTCTTTTCCGTGTCTCCCCTCTTCTTTTCCATGTCTTCCCCCCTTCTTTGCCGTGTCTCCCCCTTCTTTGTCGTGTCTCCCCCCTTCTTTGCCGTGTCTTCCCCCCTTCTTTGCCGTGTCCCCCCCTTCTTTACCGTGTCTTTCCCCCCTTCTTTGCCGTGTCTTCCCCCCCTTCTTTGCCGTGTCTTGCCCCCCTTCTTTGCCGTGGAGAAACATGAGCTCAAGATATAATGAAATTAGTAAGAAATACTGACCCCCTGGGAACCACACCTCACATCCGACGCGCGTTTCGCCAATGCTTTGTCAAAGACATCGGATCACATATCGGATGTGAGGTGTGGTTCCCAGGGGGTCAGTATTTCTTACTAACTTCACTATATCTTGAGCTCATGTTTCTCCGCATATTATATGTTCACTTGTAGTACACTCTGTTATATACAGATCCTCTGAATATCCATCTAGGGGCATTATTGTCTTTTAGGCACTATGCACTTTACTTATTTATGCTTTTGCTCCCATTCAAAATTGTGGTATCTGTTATTAACATTTACACATTTCAGTGTTGTTTTCTCCCACTGTGGTTATATATGCTATGTTATGTGGACATGAGAGTCATCTTTTTATCTACTATTGATATTTACTTATACATCCCCCTATGTATGCCCCCTCTTTGGATTTATTCCCCCCCTTTTTCCCTTATCTTCTCATCATGTTTTTAACTTGATCTAATAAATTTTGAGATTTTATGACCCTATTATGAATTTGATGTGTCCTTTTCTAGGTTTTTGAATTTTGAGCGACACAAAAATACTATTTATTTGCCATTTCAGCTAACTTTTGTGGTGATTAAATGCCATTGTCAATCTCTGATAGTGGTATTTAACTTGCACTTACAGGAAGCGTGTCACTAATGCCGCCTATGGGCACCCTTGTCACATGACCGCAGGTCGCCGATGGATTGGCATGACAACCCGGCGCCTGCAGGAGACCTCTGCTGTTTCTATTGCCAGATTGCTATGAGCGCCGCCCAGCGGTCGTGGCTCATATCAAGTGAGCATTTCTGCTACACACTATCGATCTGATGATCACCTGTGTGTAGCAGAGGCGATCAGATAATTGCAGCTTGTAGCCTCCCATAGAGACTATTGAAGCATTCAAAAAGTAAAACAAAAAGTTTTTAAAAATATAAAAAGAAATAAAAGTTTAAATCACCCCCCCCCCCTTTTGCCTCGTTCAAAATAAAACCATAACAAAAAAAATCAAATATACACATTTGGTATCGCTGCCTTCAGAATCGTCCGATCTATCAATATATAAAAAGAATTCATCCGATCGGTAAACGGCGTAACGAGAAAAAAATTCAAACCGCTAGAATTACGTTTTTGTTGGTCACCGCAGCATTGCAATAAAATGCAATAACGAGCGATCAAAATATTGGATCTACTCCAAAATAGTATCAATAAAAACATCAGCTTGGTGCGCAAAAAATAAGCCATCACCCGGCCCCAGATCTCCAAAAAATGTTGCAATTTTTTTTTTAACAAACTTTGAATTTTTTTTCACCATTTAAATAAAAAAAGAACCTATACATGTTTGGTATCTGCAAACTCGTAATGACCTTTGGAATCATAATGGCAGGTCAGGTTTAGCATTTAGTGAACATGGTAACAAACCACTGTGGAATTTCAATTTTTTTTGCAATTTCACCGCACTTAGAATTTCCGTTTTCCAGTACAATAAATTGGTAAAACCAATGGTGTCGTTAAAAAGTACAACTCGTCCCACAAAAATAAGCCCTCGCATTGCCATATTGACCGAAAAATAAAAAAAAGTTATGGCTCTGGGAAGAACTGAAAATGGCCCGGTCACGAAGGGGTTAAAAAACAGTTGCTTATGTAACTTGGCTTTCCATGTGGCCCATACAGTCTGATTAGCCGTCCAGGTCATATATGGGGCAAAACATTTTTTGACAGATTTTTTTTGTTTATAAAGAGGCATTTTCGTAAAGTTTCTTTTCGCTGAGGGTCTGACTGCTGGTGCTGCCGCTGCTCCATAGGACAGAATCTGGCAGAGGTCACATTACATACTTTACAGAGTGTTAAACGTGAGCCTCTTACAAATTGTGAGCATTTTTAGCCACGGAGGAGGACCTAATTTGCAGTAACTCAAATCTAGAGTACATGGATATATGATATACATAATACTGTTTCATCTGATCAATAGTATCTTATAACAATGCTATCAAACATGAGTATAGAAAACTTGTTTTCACCAGATAACCCCCTTATCGCCCATCATATACGGCACAATGCAGCACTTATCTCTTGTAGAACTGAGCAGCAGTGCAGATGGTCAGTCTGACGTCCATTATCACCCTTATCTCTCAAGCGATGCTGTTTTTTTTTCTGGAAGCCACATAGCCATGGTTGGACATCCAACCTACTTCTTAAGGCGTGTTTCAGACGTCCATGTTTCCAGTACGTGTGGTATCCGTTTCCACACGTACTGGAGACACTGACACACGTAGACCCATTTTATTGAATCGGTCTGTGCACATGTCAATGTTTTCTCGGACCGTGTGTCAATAGGCAAAACACGCTGACATGTCCATTTTTTCTCGAGGCACTGGCCACAAAACGTCCCGCACAAGGATGACACACAAATGACTTCCATGTGTCATCATTGTGACACGTACTGGCGCCTGGGAATCCACGGTACAGTTTATTGCTGTTCTTTTGTAACCTTGGCCAGATCTGTGCCTTGCCACAATTCTGTCTCTGAGCTCCTTGGGCAGTTTCTTCGAGCGCATGATTCTCATTTGCTCTGACATGCACGGTGAGCTGTGAGGTATTATAGACAGTTGTGTGCCTTTCCAAATCAAGTCCTATCAGTTGAATTAAACACAGCTGGACTCCAATGAAGGCGTAGAACCATCTCAAGGAGGATCACAAGGAAATGGACAGCATGTGACTTAAATGGGAATTGGATGTTTCGCCCCCAGCAGTTCGCCCCAAGCAATTCGCTCCGGGGTACATTTCGCCCCCCGCCATTTGGCCCCCAGGATGTTTTGCTCTCACTTGAGAGCTTGAGGAAGGTGAGCTACAATGCTCCTTTCATGTGGTGTTGGTGCAGTGTGTCGGCCATTGTTGCTGTGGTTTTGTGCTTGTGGGGTGGCGCGGCCTGGAGTCATGGGGACTCAGTCTTGCAGCATGGGTGCTGTGAGGCACCAGGCCGCCCGCCCTGCTGGTGCATTGTCGCTGTGGCGGTGGTTGGCGCACGGCACCGCTCCCGTTCAGGTAGGAAATGTTAGGACCCACTACGAGGTTTGCCGTGACGTGGCAGTGGGTTTCATACAGTCTGATCAGAATGTTAAACTAAGAACCTCATGTTCAGTTATATATATTTTTGCCGAGAGGCATTAGATCAAATGTATGATTTTTGGAGGTGCGGTCCATGCTTCTTCTTTTTTTTGCATTGCATATTATTTACATACAACCCCTGGCAAAAATTATGGAATCACCGGGCTCAGAGGATGTTCATTCAGTTGTTTAATGTCGTTGAAAAAAAGCAGATCACAGACATGGCAAAAAACTAAAGTCATTTTAAATGGCAACTTTAGGGCTTTAAGAAACACTAAAAGAAATCAAGATAAAAAATGTGGTACTCAGTAAGGGTAATTTTTTTCACAGCCAGCAGAGGGAAAAAGTTATGGAATCACCCTGTAAATTTTCATTTCCAAAACTAACACCTACATCAAATTAGATCTGCTCGTTAGTCTGCATCTAAAAAGGAGTGATCACACCTTGGAGAGCTGTTGCACCAAGTGGACTGACATGAATCATGAGAGAGATGTCAATTGAAACAAAGGAGAGGATTAGCAAACTCTTAAAATAAGGTAAATCATCATGCAATGTTGCAAAAGATATTGGTTGTTCACAGTCAGCTGTGTCTAAAATCTGGACCAAATACAAACAACATGGAAAGGTTGTTAAAGGCAAACATACTGGTAGACCAAGGAAGACATCAAAGCATCAAGACCGGAAACTTAAAGCACTATGTCTCCAAAACAGGAAATGCACAACAAAACAAATGAGGAACGAGTGGGAGGAAACTAGAGTCAATGTCTGTGACCGAACTGTAAGAAACCTCCTAAAGGAAATAAGATTTACATACAGAAAAGCTAAACAAAAGCCATCATTAACACCTAAACAGAAAAAAACAAGGTTACAATGGGCTAAGGAAAAGCAATCGTGGACTGTGGATTACTGGATGAAAGTCATATTCAGTGATGAATCGCGAATCTGCATTGGGCAAGGTGATGATGCTGGAACTTTTGTTTGGTGCCATTCCAATGAGATTTATAAATATGACTGCATGAAGAGAACATGCAAATTTCCACAGTCATTGATGATATGGGGCTGCATGTCAGGTAAAGGCACTGTGGAGATGGCTGTCATTACATCTTCAATAAATGCCCAAGTTTACATTGATATTTTGGACAGTTTTCTTATCCCATCAATTGAAAGGATGTTTGGGGATGATGGCATCATTTTTCAAGATGATAATGCATCCTGCCATAGAGCAAAAACTGTGAAAACATTCCTTGAAAGAAGACACATAAGGTCAATGTCATGGCCTGCAAATAGTCCGGATCTCAATCCAATTGAAAATCTTTGGTGGAAGTTGAAGAAAATGGTCCATGACAAGGCTCCAACCTGCAAAGCTGATCTGGCAACAGCAATCAGAGAAAGTTGGAGCCAGATTGATGAAGAGTACTGTTTGTCACTCATTAAGTCCATGTCTCAGAGACTGCAAGCTGTTATTAAATCCAGAGGTGGTGCAAAAATACTAGTGATGTATTGGAGTGTTCTTTTGTGTGTTTGTTTTTCATGATTCCATATTTTTTTCCCTGTGCTTGGTGTGAAAAAAAATTACCCTTACTGAGTACCACATTTTTTATCTTGATTTCTTTTAGTGTTTCTTAAAGCCCTAAAGTTGCCATTTGAAATGACTTTAGTTTTGTGCCATGTCTGTGATCTGCTTTTTTTCAACAACACTAAACAACTGAATGAACATCCTCCAAGCCCGGTGATTCCATCTTTTTTGCCAGGGGTTGTAGTTACATAGGATGAAAAAAGATCTAGGTCCATCAAGTCCAACCTTTATCCACGAATTTAACATTTTTTTCACTAAATACGGTATATGCTTAACTTTTTTTATCTTGTGTTTTCTCTCTGGACTGGCCATAGTGTGAACGTGTTCTTACACTTTCCACATATATCAATTTACACTTTGGCTCATTTACTTGGTTTTCTGTAGTGAGTCAGCTAGAATAGAGTTGTTGCACGGAGGACATCCTTATACTCCAGTAACCCTGTACATTTCTGTACTAACTTACATTGTTTTTCTGTTGTAAATTCTGATAATTGTCGGCTGCGTTCCGTTACGCTTTTCCCTGTAAAGCTCCGCCCACTATTAAAAACGGTGGTGCTGTCGGTCAGCACTGGTCTACATTCGTAAAAAGTTGAATTTTGGACAAACTGAACAATCAGCACTGAGTGTAATTATTTGTATAATAAAATTGCTAGGTTTATTCATCACAAAAAAATACATTTTGCTATTTTTTTGGGCTGAATCGAAATGCATTAAAAATATAAAATGGTATTAGGCTGTGTGCCCACTATGCGTTTTTTAAGCGTTTCCACAGCGGCAAGGCCTGCCATGTTCCCCAATGATAATCCCATGTGCTGTGCACATGCTGCGGAGATTTCCGCTGCGGATTATCATTGTGGAAAAAAACACAGCATTACCAACTAATTTGCGGAAGCGCTGCATTTTCGCCGCCACTGACTTGTATGGGAACGCTTGGATTCCGCATCACTGCATCTGTACATGCGGAATCCAAGCGTTTCAATGTGCGGATGGTACCCGGGTCTGGAGAAGAGGAGACTCTCCTCCAGACCCGGGTACCATAGAACCTGTAAAAAAAAAAGAATAAAATAAAAAATAAATATTATGCTTACCTTCTGATGGCCCGCGGTGTGATCGTCTTTGCTTGCCGGCAGATCGCGGTGGACTGAAGGACCTGCGCTGATGTCATTTAGTCATGTGACAGCAGGTCCTTCAGTGTAGAGCTGCCGGCAAGCCGAGACACATGGAATCAAGACTCCGGGGGCCATCGGAAGGTAAGTATAGATTTATTTTTTAACATTCTTTACGGTCACACTATATAAATCCATGCCGTTTGCATGTATAATCCGCATGTACAATTTGCATGTACAATCCGCATGTACAATCAGCATGTATTTTTTCTGCCAGGGAGATGCAGAAACGCTCAGGAAAAAATCCTGAGCATTTCTGCATCGTGGGCACATAGCCTTAAAAATGAATGTACAACTTTGGATGTTGACTCACTTGAAAAATCTATTTACTTCAAATAAAGACACCAAGAAATCAACGGCTGGGATTTAGCCTTCTTATATAAAGCAGGCTAAATCCTAGAGGGAGGAAGGACCTGGTCTATTAGCCTGCTGGGTCTAGTATTAAAACACTCACAGGGACCTGGTCCTTTAGCCGACTGGGATTTAGCTTTCTCATAGAGAGCAGGCTAAATCCAAGTGGGCAGAAGGACCTGGTCCATTTGGCCAATAGTTATAGTATTAACCGCTTCACAACGCATGAGGTTATGTCATATATCATAAAAATATAAGAAAAAAAATACAAAATATCCCTTTTGCTCCATTAAAAAAATACACAAATTTGGAATTGACGTGTTCAGTAAGGTCTGACCAATCAAAATATAAAATAATCTGATCGGTAAACGGCATAACGAGAAAAAAAATCGAAACGCCAGAATTACGTTTTTTTTTGGTCGCCGCAATATTGCAATAAAATTAAATAAGAGGTGATCAAAACATCGGATCTACCCCAAAATGGTATCAATAAAAACGCCCCAACAAAATGAATAAAACCCTCAACGGCGATGTGGATGGAAAATCAAAACGTTATGGGAAGGAAAAAAATGGAAAATCGCCCGAGGGTTAAAACACTACAAGCATGGAAAATATCTGTGGTCGAATGATCTACAAAAATGATCACCAGCAAATGAGACGGGACGCGGATGAGATCAGCGCAGGAGACTGTACAGACGGCAACCAGGGGGAATCCAGCGTATAAACGTCACCTGTATATATATATCTGTAATCAGACGTCACATCTAGTCTGCGGCTCAATATTACTGAGAAATATAACATGACAGGATTCATATAGATCTATAGACAATAAGTGTCCACTGTCTACTGGGAGTCAGCATCTTATATAGAGCAGGAAAAGCACAAGGCTGGTAAAGGACGAGGTCCCACTGCGCATGCGCAAATAGCGACTGTGTGTGAGAAACCGAAAGCCGAGTGCACAGAAGGAGCCGAGCCAATAGCAACGGGGTCTCCACATACCTCCACCTGCAGAGCCGCCACCACATATATGGCTGCTCTGTGCGCACAGGAGCTGTGATGAGGTCACAGGAGGGGAGGAGTCAGGGGTCACATGATCAGGGGCCTCAGTGGATGCAGGACTCTGCTGTGCTGGTTGTCATGGTGCTGGATGAGCTGAAGTTTATGTGTGGGGTCAGGAGGGGTTTACAGTGTGGATGTAACAGAGCCGCGTGTGTACGAGGTGTACGGAGCAGAGCCGCGTGTGTACGAGGTGTACGGAGCAGAGCCGCGTGTGTACGAGGTGTACGGAGCGGAGCCGCGTGTGTACGAGGTGTACGGAGCAGAGCCGCGTGTGTACGAGGTGTACGGAGCAGAGCCGCGTGTGTACGAGGTGTACGGAGCAGAGCCGTGTGTGTACGAGGTGTACGGAGCGGAGCCGCGTGTGTACGAGGTGTACGGAGCAGAGCCGCGTGTGTACGAGGTGTACGGAGCAGAGCCGCGTGTGTACGAGGTGTACGGAGCAGAGCCGCGTGTGTACGAGGTGTACAGAGCAGAGCCGTGTGTGTACGAGGTGTACGGAGCGGAGCCGCGTGTGTACGAGGTGTACGGAGCAGAGCCGCGTGTGTACGAGGTGTACGGAGCAGAGCCGCGTGTGTACGAGGTGTACGGAGCAGAGCCGCGTGTGTACGAGGCGTACGGAGCAGAGCCGCGTGTGTACGAGGTGTACGAAGCGGAGCCGCGTGTGTCCGAGGTGTACGGAGCGGAGCCGCGTGTGTACGAGGTGTACGGAGCGGAGCCGCGTGTGTACGAGGTGTACGGAGCGGAGCCGCGTGTGTACGAGGTGTACGGAGCGGAGCCGCGTGTGTACGAGGTGTACGGAGCGGAGCCGCGTGTGTACGAGGTGTACGGAGCGGAGCCGCGTGTGTACGAGGTGTACGGAGCGGAGCCGCGCGTGTACGAGGTGTACGGAGCGGAGCCGCGCGTGTACGAGGTGTACGGAGCGGAGCCGCGCGTGTACGAGGTGTACGGAGCGGAGCCGCGCGTGTACGAGGTGTACGGAGCGGAGCCGCGCGTGTACGAGGTGTACGGAGCGGAGCCGCGCGTGTACGAGGTGTACGGAGCGGAGCCGCGCGTGTACGAGGTGTACGGAGCGGAGCCGCGCGTGTACGAGGTGTACGGAGCGGAGCGTGTACGAGGCGTACGGAGCGGAGCCGCGCGTGTACGAGGCGTACGGAGCGGAGCCGCGCGTGTACGAGGCGTACGGAGCGGAGCCGCGCGTGTACGAGGCGTACGGAGCGGAGCCGCGCGTGTACGAGGCGTACGGAGCGGAGCCACGTGTACGAGGCGTACGGAGCGGAGCCGCGCGTGTACGAGGCGTACGGAGCGGAGCCGCGCGTGTACGAGGCGTACGGAGCGGAGCCGCGCGTGTACGAGGCGTACGGAGCGGAGCCGCGCGTGTACGAGGCGTACGGAGCGGAGCCGCGCGTGTACGAGGCGTACGGAGCGGAGCCGGGCGTGTACGAGGCGTGCGGAGCGGATGCTGCCCCTCTCCAGGAGCGATCACAGCAGCACGGCATGAGACGTTCTTGTACTCCACAGACTGTCCTGACAGAACACAGCTCGTCAGGACACAGCCCCGACCTCCAGCGACAGCCGGACAGTCCCATTGGATCGGGGACGGTTGGGGGGTTTCTGTATATAAGTTGTGTGTGATAATTGTAGAATTATTAATGTCTTAGCATAAAAGGATGTACCTGAGTGTTTGTGCCGGGGTCCACATGCATGGAGGGGTTGAGGCGGTGCTGGCTGTATTATGCAGACGGCATCTGCCTGTAACAGTAGTAACCAGAAACTACTAGGAACTCTGCACCAAAATGAAGCAAATCCTTATTCTGGGGACTTCGCCTTGTACGTAACACCCCCGGATCCGGTACAAGCCGGGCAGATGTTCTCATTCATGTCATTTTCTGCTTAAGGTTCTGCGGTTTTCTGGCCAACTATAAAAAAGAAAAAGCATAAAACAATATTTATTTCTGCTGCATTGACATAAGTACAATCTTTCATAATATATAAATCTATTACACGTCGGGTCAATGCTGTAAAGGACAGTAAAGTGCCATGGTTGTGGTTGTGGTTTTTGGGTCACTCTTCTTCCCTCCCAAAAATGCAATCAGAAACTTGTAACTACTGATCTCTTCACAAGAAAAAGCCGACAACTCCATCAATGGGATCATTTTATAAAATTAGGTCTTCGCAAGATGAAAATGGTCTCACAAACCACATTTTTTTTTAAATGTTCATAAAAAAACCCCAAACAAACAAAAATAATAACCTTACTTTGAATTTTTCCCCATTTTTCAATACTTTATGTGCTAAATTGAATGTTGTCATTCCAAACAACAACTAGTCCCACAAAACACAAGCCCTCCGTCTATGTGAATGAAAAAACAAAGTTATATTTTTTGGGAAAAAGGGGAGGAAAAAACAAAAAATTGCTCTTGTCAGAATAATGTAATTGCTATATATATATATATTTTTAAATTGAATAATTTTACCCCAAACTTGTGATCTGTTATAATATTATCATTCTTCATGCGAGATTAATCATTAGTCTGTAAATAAATCCAAACATCTGGAAGATGTAGAACAATATATCTGTGATTCTTTTCTGCCAGGATAAGCGCGTCCTTTCTGTCCTTTCTGTGATGGAGAAAACGCTTGAAAGATTCAGAAAGTCCGATGAGTTTTTGGAGCTTATTGTAAAGGGCCTTAATGACGACCTGGGAAAGAAACCACCAGAAACAAAGGATCCAACCAGGTAAGTTCTAATGATCCCATCTGATAAAATGATCAGCTTTATTTCCATGGGATTGTTCTGTAGAAGAGATGGGACCTGCAGCATTTTGATCCTGAACTTCACTATGTATAGCTGTAGCAAAGCTTAATGTGACAATTCACACAGCGCATTGATACATTGTCTCAGAAGGTTAGCTCTCATAACAGAATTAACATCACTTATAGTGGAACTAAACTTACAATTTATTTTCAGAATTGTGAAAATTCTGGCGCTTTGCAAAGCACTTCATTAGTTTCTTTGGCGTCATATCCATAAAATGATGATATTAAAGTGGCCTCCAGACCCTGCTTTTCCCCAGTGCAGGAGCGTTGCGAGGGTCCTAAGAGATCAGGGACCCCAGCCCCAAAGTACATGTTTCCCCATATAACCTCCCTGCCACTTAAAAAAGGATTTATACATATATAATTACAGTATACCACTGTTACTAATCTAAAATACACTATACAAAGACCAATATTCCCAAAATTACTACTATACAAGGCCAAAATGATACTGCTACACAATGTCCTCTACCATCACCACCACACAGTGAGTCCATATATGAAAGAAGACCCCGCAGGGTAAAAGACCATCAAAGGAGTCCAGGGAGTATAAAATCTATCATATTTATTCAGCAATAGAAAAATAGGATGATGGGGGAAGGGACACAACACATATGTGATTGTTAGACATATAAGCGAAAAAAAGCCAGGCACGCAAGGAAGGGGCCATTCCAGGTATAATGGCTGTCTATAGTATCATCATGGGTATACTAAAATATCCCAAAATAGACACCGCATATATTCCACTGGGGGCAACAGTCATCATATGCAGGTGCATCTCACTAAATTACAATATCATCAAAAAGTTAATTTATTTCAGTTCTTCAATACAAAAAGTGAAACTCCTATATTATATAGAGTCATTACAGACAGAGAGATCTATTTCAAGTGTTTATTTCTGTTAATGTTGACGATTATGGCTTACAGCCAATGAAAACACTAAAGTCATTATCTCAGTAAATTAGAATAATTAACAAAAAACACCTGGAACGACTTCCTAAGTGTTTAAAAATGTCCCATAGTCTGTTTCAGTAGGCTCCACAATCATGGGGAAGACTGCTGACTTGACAAATGCCAAGAAGGCAGTCATTGACACCATCCACAAGGTCCCAGAGTTCCAATTTTCCTTTGGAAATCAAGGTCCCAGAGTCTGTAGGAAGAGTGGAGAGGCCACAATCCAAGCTGCTGGAGGTCTAGTGTGAAGTTTCCACAATCAGTGATGGTTTGGGGAGCCATGTCATCTGCTGGTGGAGGTCCACTGTGTTTTATCAAGGCTAAAGTCAGCGCCGCCGTCTACCAGGAAATTTTACAGCACTTCATACTTCCCTCTGCCGACAAGCTTTTTGGAGATGGAAATTTCATTCTCCAGCAGGACTTGGCACCTGTCCACACTGCCAAAAGTACCAATACCTGGATAAAAACAACAGTATCACTGTGCTTAATTGGCCAGCAAACTCGCCTGACCTTAACCCCATAGAGAATCTATTATAGAGAATCTATGGGGTTTTGTCAAGAGGAAGATAAGACACCAAACCCAACAAAGCAGAGGAGCTGAAGGCTACTATCAAAGCAACCTGGGCTTCCATAACACCTCAGCAGTGCCACAGGCTGATCGCCTCCATGCCACATTGCCGCATTGATGCAGTACTTGATGCAAAAGGAGCCCTGACCAAGTATTGAGTGCATTTACTGAACATACATTTCAGTAGGCCAACATTTCGGATTTTAAAAACATTTTTCAAGCTGAAGTTATAAAGTATTTTAATTTACTGAGATAATGACTTTTGTGATTTCATTGGCTGTAAGCCATAATCAGTGGCATACCGCAAATGGTGGCAAGCCACACCACTGCTATGGGGCCCGTGAGCCTCGGCGGAGCGAGGAGGATAGGTGAGTATTGGGGGGGGGTGGGAGGTTGCGGCGGCAGAGGAGTGGGCACACGCAGTAGCGGCTGCTGTAGCTACCACTTGTGCCCGCTGCTAAAGGGACATGAATATTCTCTCTTCTCCACTTCCATGGGCGTGGAGAAGAGGGAATATTCATTCTCTTTAGTAGCGGGCATGGAGGAGCTCTGAGCCGTGGCTCCTGCTTACAGTGCCCGCTACTAAAGAGAATGCATATTCACGCTTGTCAACGCTCATAGTCCCGGCGTGGAGAGGAGTGAATATGCCGGCAGCAGCAGCTCACCTCGACAACTGAGAGCGCGCGCTGCTCAGATACCAACATGAGCTGCTGGCACACAGAACACAGCAGCTCTGGAGCAGAGGTGAGGAAGGAAGGCGAGTATAAGTGTTTATTTTTTGTGTGTGCAGTGATGGGGCCACACATACCAGGATTGGGGGGTGAGGAGGCCATACATACCAGGATTGGAGGATGAGGTGACCATGCATACCAGCATTGGAGGATGAGGGGGCCACACATACCAGGATTGGGGGGATGAGAAGGCCACACATACCATTCTTGACCCCATTTCTGGCGATCGGATATTTCCCTGGATCTCGTGTATCCTGCTGCATATTGCTGTATTGCATAGGCTTACGTTATGTGAGCAATGGCCAAATAGCTGTTGGCTGAGAACTCGTCCTGTATGATAAAATCTGCGATGGAGGTTCCTAATACGGCTTCCAACGAAGATGTGAAATCATCCAAATGTGTATAAGAACTAGCGAGTGATAAAGGAGACAATGGCTGGTAGGTAATAAGTCATTACCTGTCTGCCAATATCTTCTTCTGGAAGACTTCAAGATATCATGTATTACATATTACATATTATTCTGAAAGAGCACCATGTAATACCACATGTGTCCTGGAGAGGCCGCTACGTCCAGCAAAACACAGCTGATTGCTGAGGGTGTTCACTGCCAGACCCCCGACTATCAACTGATCGCCTGCAAGTCCTCATTTGGGGACAGGAGTTGTTCACACTTGGCATATTTTGTGATTCATGAGGGGGGGACAGTAGCCGGATATAGACTTTTTCTATAAAGTCAGATTAAAGGGGTTTTCAGGAATGTTTTTATCTATAATATAAGCCGGGATGCTTGTCTCTGTCCGAAGCCTCGATAGACTGCGCATGCGCGACGGGAGAAGCGTTGCCGCGGCGCCTCTCTTCGCTGGAGACCGGGGGCGGAGTGAAGACGTCGGACCGGCGCGTGCGCATTGTTCTATCCGGCGCCATTTTACTGAAGACACATTTAAGGTGAGTATAACTGTTTTTTTCTTTGTATGTGTGTACAGTGTGAAAGGGATGAGGGAGCCACACATAACAGGATTGTGGGGTGAGGGGATCATGCATATATCAGGATTGGGGGGTGAGGGGTACCACACATACCAGGATTGGGAGGTGAGGGGTACCACACATACCAGGATTGGGGGGTAAGGGGTACCACACATACCAGGATTGGGGGTGAGGTGTACCACACATACTAGGATTGGGGGTGATGGGTACCACGCATACCAGGATTGGGGGTGAGGGGTACCACGCATACCAGGATTGGGGGGAGAGGGGTACCATGCATACCAGAATTGGGGGGTGAGGGGTGCCACGCATACCAGGATTGGGGGGTGAGGGGTGCCATGCATACCAGGATTGGGGGATGAGGGGTGCCATGCATACCAGGATTGGGGGGTGAGGGGTGCCACACATACCAGGATTGGGGGGTGAGGGGACCATGCATACCAGGTTTGAGGGTGAGGGGTGCCACGCATACCGGGATTGGGGATGAGGGGTGCCACGCATTCCGGGATGAGGGATGGGGTACCATGCATACCAGGATGAGGGATGCCATACACACCAGGATAGTGATGAGGGGTGCCATGCATACCAGGATTGGGGATGAGGGGTGCCACGCATACCGGGATTGGGGATGAGGGGTGTCACGCATACCGGGATTGGGGATGAAGGGTGCCATGCATACAGGAATTGGGGATGAGGGGTGCCACGCATACCGGGATTGGGGGTGAGGGTGCCACGCATACCAGGATTGGGGGTGAGGGGTGTCACGCATACCGGGATTGGGGATGAGGGGTGCCACGCATACCAGGATTGGGGGATGAGGGGTGCCACGCATACCAGGATTGGCGGATGAGGGGTGCCACGCATACCAGGATTGGCGGATGAGGGGTGCCACGCATACCAGGATTGGGGGGTGAGGGGTGCCACGCATACCAGGATTGGGGGGTGAGGGGTGCCACGCATACCAGGTTTGGGGGGTGAGGGGACCACGCATACCAGGATTGAGGGTGAGGTGTGCCAAGCATACCAGGATTGGGGATGAGGGGTGCCACGCATACCGGGATTGGGGATGAGGGTTGCCACGCATACCGGGATTGGGGATGAGGGGCGCCACGCATACCAGGATTGGGGGATGAGGGGTGCCATGCATACCAGGATTGGGGAATGAGGGGTGCCATGCATACCAGGATTGGGGGATGAGGGGTGCCATGCATACCAGGATTGGGGGTGAGGGGTGCCACGCATACCAAGATTGGGGATGAGGGGTGCCACGCATTCCGGGATGAGGGATGGGGTACCATGCATACCAGGATGAGGGATACCATACACACCAGGATAGTGATGAGGGGTGCCATGCATACCAGGATTGGGGGGTGAGGGGACCATGCATACCAGGTTTGAGGGTGAGGGGTGCCACGCATACCGGGATTGGGGATGAGGGGTGTCACGCATACCGGGATTGGGGATGAAGGGTGCCATGCATACAGGAATTGGGGATGAGGGGTGCCACGCATACCGGGATTGGGGGTGAGGGTGCCACGCATACCAGGATTGGGGGTGAGGGGTGTCACGCATACCGGGATTGGGGATGAGGGGTGCCACGCATACCAGGATTGGGGGATGAGGGGTGCCACGCATACCAGGATTGGCGGATGAGGGGTGCCACGCATACCAGGATTGGCGGATGAGGAGTGCCACGCATACCAGGATTGGGGGGTGAGGGGTGCCAGGCATACCAGGATTGGGGGGTGAGGGGTGCCACGCATACCAGGTTTGGGGGGTGAGGGGACCACGCATACCAGGATTGAGGGTGAGGTGTGCCAAGCATACCAGGATTGGGGATGAGGGGTGCCACGCATACCGGGATTGGGGATGAGGGTTGCCACGCATACCGGGATTGGGGATGAGGGGCGCCACGCATACCAGGATTGGGGGATGAGGGGTGCCATGCATACCAGGATTGGGGAATGAGGGGTGCCATGCATACCAGGATTGGGGGATGAGGGGTGCCATGCATACCAGGATTGGGGGTGAGGGGTGCCACGCATACCAAGATTGGGGGTGAGGGGACCATGCATACCAGGTTTGAGGGTGAGGGGTGCCACGCATACCGGGATTGGGGATGAGGGGTGCCACGCATTCCGGGATGAGGGATGGGGTACCATGCATACCAGGATGAGAGATACCATACACACCAGGATAGTGATGAGGGGTGCTATACATACCAGGATAAGGATGAGGGGTGCCACGCATACCAGGATAGGGATGAGGGGTGCCACGTATACCAGGATTGGGGGTGAGGGGTGCCACGCATACCAGGATTGGGGGTGAGGGGTGCCACGCATACCAGGATTGGGGGTGAGGGGTGTCACGCATACCAGGATTGAGGGTGAGGGGTGCCACGCATACCAGGATTGGATGGTGGGGACAGGATGGGAGCAGCACAAATACAAGGAAGGGGGCAGCACATACCAGCATGGGAGACCATATACCAATAAAAATTCTTGCCACCCGGGCGTAGAACGGGTTCAATAGCTAGTTTAATATATAGGAGGTTCCCAGTGGTAGAGAAAACACACAGAGCTTTACTTTCTCCCTCTGCTCCAGCTCTGGATCTTCAGCGCTTCCTGTGGTCTATTTTGACAGGCTGCAGGGGTGATGGCTCTTCTTCAGCACACATCATTGCTGCAGCCAATCACTGAGCTTAGAAGCTCTGTCAGCATGGGCCACTGAGCCAAGTGATTGGCTGCAGAACATCAGTCATGATGTCACCCTTGAAGCCAGTGACTAAAGATCAGCGGCAGCGGTGAAGTGCTGGACCTGGAGCAGGAGGTAGTAAAGCTTCATCTGTTCTACTTAAGTGACGATTTATATGATTTATATTTAAGTGATGAAAAAAAATTCAGAAATTTGTAAAAAAAAAATACTAAAATAATTTGCTTGTGTCGCCACTTTCCGAGATCTGAAAGCCGTGGCGTTTTCATGTTTCGGGAATGGGGCTGCGTGAGGGCTAGTTTTTTGCACTACAAACTGATGGTTATATTGATATCATTTTGGGGTATATACAATGTTTTGATTGTCTGTTATTATATATTTTTTTCTTGTTGCAACGACTGAAAATCTGCAATTCTGGCATTTTATTTAATGTTCTAGTTACGCCGTTTACTAAATGGATTAATTTATTTTATGTTTTGATGGATCTGACTTTTACAAACGCAGCGATACCAAATATGTGTATTTTTTAAATGTTTTATATTTCTTAATTTTTAATGGGGGGAAAACTGGGATGATTTGAACTTTTATACTTTTTTCATTTTGTTTTTACTTTTCATTGTATTTGTTAGTCTCTTTAGGGGGCTTGAACCTGCAATCATCTGATTGCTTGCGCTATATACAGCATTGCTATATATAGCAGAAATCACGGTCTCCTATGAACACTAGCAACAGGCTGGCTGTCACAGGAATACAGTGATGACAGACAGTGTGCAGTGATGGGGCCACACATACCAGGATTGGGGGGGTGAGGAGGCCCCACATACCAGGATTGGGGGATGATGGGGCCATGCATACCAGGATTGGGGGTTGACGGGGCCACACATACCAGGGGATTGGGGGATGAGAAGGCCACAGATACCAGGATTGGGGGATGAGGAGGCCACACATATCAGGATTGGGGGATGAGGAGGCCACAGATACCAAGATTGGGAGATGAGGAGGCCATACATACCAGGATTGGGGGATGAGGAGGCCATACATACCAGGATTGGGGGATTAGGAGGCCACAGATACCAAGATTGGGAGATGAGGAGGCCATACATACCAGGATTGGGGGATGAGGAGGCCATACATACCAGGATTGGGGGATGAGGAGGCCACAGATACCAGGATTGGGAGATCAGGAGGCCACACATACCAGGATTGGGGGATGAGGGGGCCACACATTCCAGGATTGGGGGATGAGGGGGACACGCATACCAGGATTGGGGGATGAGGGGGGGCACGCATACCAGGATTGGGGGATAAGGGGTGCCATGCATAGCAGGATTGGGGATGAGGGGGGCCATATATACCAGGAATGGGGGATGAAGAGACCATGCATACCAGGATTGGGGGATGAAGAGGCCATACATGCCAGGATTGGGGGATGAGGAGACCATGCATACCAGGATTGGGGGATGAGGGGGGCCATGCATGCCAGGATTGGGGGATGATGGGTGCTATGCATAACAGGATTGGTGGATGAGGGGTGGCCATGCATACCAGGATTGGGGGATGAGGGGGGACCATGCATACCAGGATTGGGGGATGAGGGGTGCCATATGTACCAGGATTGGGGGATGAGGAGTGCCATACATACCAGGATTGGTGATAAGGGAGCCATACATACCAGGATGGTGAAATTTTCCAGTAGCTGCTGCATTTCCCACTCTAGGCTTATACTCAACTCAATACGTTTTCCCTGTTTTTTTGTGGTAAAATTAGGGGCCTCGGCTTATACTCGGGTCGTCTTATTTAAAACATACGGTATTTTAAAATCAGTGAGTACGTGGTGCCCATAGTACTGCAGGACTGTGTGGTGCATTATACTATATGGGGGCTGCATTTTACCCTTTGGGGTGTGAAATATACTGTATGGAGGACTATGGGGAGTGCATTATATTCTATCGAGGACCATGGGAAGTTCATTATACTATATGGAGGATTATGGGGGGTGCATTATACTATATGGAGGATTTTGGAGGGTGCATTATACTATATGGAGGATTATTTGTGGCATATTATACTATATGGAAGTCTATGTGGGGCCATTATGATATTTTGAGGGCTATGTGGGGGGCCGTTATACTGTATGAAAGCAATTATACGGTGTGAAGGTTTGTGTGGGGTCCATCATACTGTTTGGAGGGCTGTGTGGGGCCATTATACTGTTTGGAGGGCTAGTGTGGGCCATTATACTGTATGTAGGCCCATTATACTGTATGGAGGGCTGTGTGGGAGTCACAGTTGGGGGAATCATACTGTGTTAGGGTCACCATGCTTTGCCTTGGGAGTTGATATGGGGTACAATAAGGTCATTATACTGTTCATGTAGAGGCTAATGACGCGCCCCCTGGGCCGTGGGGTGCACCCGGAGCCGGGCCTTGTAGACTCTGGGGGTTGTAGTCACCATGGCGGCGACCCGGTCCGTGACCCAGGGCGGTCAAACCAGGGAAGTCTATGTGTATTTGGTTTAAATAGTCCGACTACGCCACCTGTGGAATGCGGTTATTAGGAACCGCCGCTGCGGGGCAGTCCACTGAGGCTGGTGGTGTGCGCAGCAGGGTGATGTAACTCCCCACAGGTAGAGTGTAGCTTCAGGGCAGCATGAGTGGATGATGGTGGTGATAGTACCTGGATCAGTAATAACAACACAGAGTCTTTGCAGTGCGGTCCTGGGGTCTTTACTGGTGGTAATTATATAGGCCCCAGCGGGAGTACTTGCTAGAGATAAGGGCCTGGTCAGTCTGGGAGCAATCCTAGAATTTCCCTGGCCAGGTGGAGTTGTAGGCCTGCCGTTCTGACTGTACTCTTTTGGCTATCCCACCTATAGTCGTGTTGTAGCCCATGTCCCTGAGTGTGACGTGCTGTGCTCAGCCGTATGGCTGGCGACTCGGATCCCGTGTATTCCTCGCTCCTCTGTGGCGGTACTGGTCCTTTCGTGTAGCTGAGCCTCCGGGCTTCTGTTTGCCAGGAGATCTACAATCTCCTGCCGTGCGGTATCTGATGCTGGGCTTGAAGGGTCCCACAGCCTCGGACTCCGGTGTCCGGTTCTCTGTATGTACTCTGCCAGGACAAGCTCTGCACAGCTCCAGTCCCTGGCTTCTTGCTCCTCAGTGTCCTATCTGACTCCTCACACTGAACTCACTAAACTTAGACTGACTAACCCCGCCTCCAGATCCAGTTATATAGGGCAGGATCCTCCCCTTTTCTGGTCTGGAGCAGGAGGTGTTGCATGTAGTGTGTTCCCTGACCAGGAAACTCCTGTTTTGCTCCCAGACATGGTATTACTACCACTGTGGCAACCAGACCCCCTGGGGTGCACATTCCCCCCTAGTAAATTTCAGTACTCCGTGACTGAACATATTTTGCAAAAATACAACAGGTAACAATACATTAACATATTTACAATCATTAGAGTCTCTATAGGTCATGGTATCATTCGCAACCAGGTGTCCATTCCACCGAAGATGTAGTTTGAGGGACCCGTCCCAAACCCTCCACGGAGGCCCTGGGGTGGCTACAGGGCATTGATGATCCAGATGTTGGACCACGTCTTCAGCCACCTCCACGGGTTTTTGTTCTGTGGTCTGGCACAAAAGGGGTACTTTCCAGGTGCAACTATTTACAGGCAAAGTTTT
Source organism: Phyllobates terribilis (assembly GCF_046119375.1). NCBI lineage: Eukaryota > Metazoa > Chordata > Amphibia > Anura > Dendrobatidae > Phyllobates > Phyllobates terribilis. The sequence goes on from NW_027362916.1 coordinate 3,518,236, forward strand.
TGGTTATTCATTGTCCATGACCTAAAAAGTCTCTGAAACCTGTCGAGTAACTGGAAAAACAGGTTAAATGCACACATAAACAATTTCAACAATACAGTTAGAAATTACACTTAAATTCTCCAACGAGCAGGAATTTGACCTCTGGTGCTTCTGGTAGACCTGCGTAACACGCTGTCTGTCTGTGTTCCGTTCTGGTCCCCTTTCCCTACCCCTGGTGTAGTGGGCACTCTGTGACCTGCACTACTGGTATTTTGAGGTGTCACTGGTAGGTTAGGCAGCTTCCTACGGATCCTTTGGCTTACCGTGGGTACGACAGACTCGCTACTAGCAGAGGGTAGATTCTCCTGGTCTGCTGATAAGGAATCTTCTGTCTCCGGGGTCAATGGTTCTTCCAACTCTACTGGGACTTCTACAGATTCCTGAGGGGCTGGTTGGAGAAAAGTTAGGACCGGCACAGCTATTGCATTATTTACTTGTGTCCATGACCAGGGAAATTCTCCGAGTACTGTGCTGACCATTTCTTCCACTTCCTCTGCAGGTTGAGGGATATCGTGGCCTTCTTCAGCATGCTGTAGCTGCTCGGGATATTTCTTCAGGTGGTCTCTGGAAATTGTTGCTGTTGTCTCACCTCCGTCCTTACTTATGAGGCACACCTTGGTGTTATCATGGTTTGATGGTAAAATGGTGTACGGCTCTTTTTCCCACTGGTCATCCAACTTGTGGAGTCGCCTCTTCCTCTTTAGAACTTGCTCTCCAGGTGACAGGGGAACAGCAGGTGCATGTTGATTGTAAGTCCTCTCTTGCCTTTCTCTTGCTTGAGACAAACTTCTTTCAACACTCTCCTGTACCTTACGGTATTGCTGTTGCCTCTCAGTGTCCCAATCCGCATCTGGTGAGGCATCCTCTGGCGGCAGAACTCCCATATCCAGGTCGATGGGCAGCTTACCAGGTCTCGCTCGCATCAGGTACGCTGGTGTGCTGTTGGTGGAATTCACTGGGATATGATTGTAGAGGTCCACCAGGTCTGGCAACTTTTCTGGCCACAGACTGTGTTCCTCCAAGGGCAATGTCTTCAGTAGGTCTATCACCACCTGGTTCATCTTTTCACACATCCCATTGGTCTGGGGGTGATAAGGCGTAGTCCTGATCTTCTTGCAGCCGTACAGGTTGCAGAACTCCTGGAATGCTTCTGCTTCGAAGGCCGGACCTTGGTCAGTTAGCACACGTTCTGGGTAACCATGCGGGTGGCAGAAGTGCTGCTGGAAAGCTCTGGCCGCTGTCTGAGCCATCTGGTCCTTGACTGGCACTACTACCAAGAACCGGGAGTAGTGGTCTACGATGGTGAGAGCGTAGACATAGCCTGACCTGCTTGGGAACAGCTTCACATGATCCAGGGCTACCAGTTTGAGTGGCTGCTTGGTGATGATGGGCTGCAGGGGAGCCCTCTGGCTGACACGGTCTTTCCTTCTCAGGTTGCACGGTCCGCAGTCTCGGCACCACCTCTCGATTGCTCCTCTCATGCCAACCCAATAAAACCGTTCCCGCAGCAGGACTTCCAGCTTTTTCCATCCGAAGTGTCCTCGAGACTACCACCTGCCAGACCAGCTCGTGCGTCCGGGAGTTGACAGTTCTTCGACACAGCTTCCCTTCATAGATGAACAGCTTACTCTTCTCTTTCCACAGCTGTTTGGTCTCCTCTGGAGCATCTGGGTCAGGGTATGAGTCGGCTCGTGTCAGCAACTCTTTGACTAGGTGGACGGCCGGGTCACTGTCTTGTGTTTGTGCCCATCCGTGGTGGGGCAAGGGATTGAACGTGACATCTTTTGTGGCAGAGTACCTGTCTTTCACACAGTGGGAGCACTGAGTTATCCCATGACGGTGGAAAGAGGGGATTTTTTATCTCTTCCAGTTCTTCTGGGTCTTCTCCCCCATCTGGCAAGTTAGGCATCCTGGATAGTGCATCTGCGTTGGCATTCTTGCGCCCAGCCCGGTACTTGATGGTGAATTCATAATTGGAAAGTCAGGCCATCCATCTCTGCTCCAGGGCACCAAGTTTCGCAGTGTCCAGGTGTGTCAGTGGGTTATTGTCTGTGAATACAGTGAACTTAGAAGAGGTGAGGTAATGCTTAAAGCGCTCTGTCACTGCCCATACCACTGTGAGGAACTTTAGCTTGAATGAGCTGTAATTTTCAGGGTTCCTTTCTGTGGGCCGGAGCTTCCTGCTGGCATAAGCGATTACCCGCTATCTGCCCTGCTGGATCTGGGACAGCACCGCTCCCAGTCCCACGTTGCTCGCGTCCGTGTGGAGGATGAAGGGCTGGCCATAATCAGGGTAATCCAGGATCTCGTCCCCCGTGAGGGCCATTTTCAGCTGGTGGAAGGACTCATCTTCCAGCTTGTCCCATCTGAACGACGGCTTCTGGTTTTTGGCCTTCCTGGACTGGCCTATCAGGAGGTCCTGCATGTGTGCCGCCATCTTGGTGAAGCCTGGAATAAATCTTCGATAGTAGCCTACCAACCCGAGGAACTGCCGCACTTCCTTTACGGTGGAGGGTCTTGGCCAGTCCTTGATTACTGTGATTTTATCGGGGTCTGGATCTACACCGTCAGCGCTCACCACGTGCCCCAGGTACCTTGGGCTTCAGCACATGACATTTTGAGGGCTTCACCTTTAGACCAAAGCCAGCCAGGGCGTCAAACACTTCCGCCAGGTGCTTCAGATGATCCTCATACGTCTGGGAGTATACAATGACGTCATCCAGGTACAGCTGGACCGTCTCGAAATTCTTATGTCCCAGACAGCACTCCCATCAACCGCTGGAAGGTTCCTGGGGTGTTGCAGAGCCCGAATGGCATGCAGTTGAACTCGCTGAGGCCCATTAGGGTGGTGAATGCGGTCTTCTCCTTATCCGCCTCTGCTACAGGAACCTGCCAATACCCACTAGTATGATCCAAAGTAGAGAAATAGTTAGCAGATTTTAACGCAGCTAGTGACTCCTCTATCCTGGGTAGCGGGTATGCATCTTTGTGTGTTATGCGGTTGATTTTCCTGTAGTCTACACACATTCTCATAGTGCCATCCTTTTTCTTTACAAGAACTAATGGAGCTGCCCAGGGGCTACAACTGTCTCTTACTACCCCAGCCTCCTTCATTTCTCGTAACATCCCTTTGGCATTTTGGTAGTGCCCTGGGGGTACAGGCCGATACCTTTCTTTAATGGGTGGATGGTCTCCCATGGGGATATGATGTTGAACCCCTTTTACCTGCCCGAAGTCAAGTGGATGTTTACTGAATACCTTTTCATATTCCTGTACCACCCGCTACACTCCTTGTTTTTGGTGTGGAGGGGTGGAGTCAGTGCCCACATGCAGCTTCTGACACCAGTCCTCCATTTGTCCCTTGGAGCCGTTATCCTCCACCTGTTGGGATGGAGGCAAGAGTTCCACTGTCTTTATAGAATTCTGGTTGACAGTGAACAGTTTGGCTAGGGTGGCATACCAGGGCAAATGGACTTCTCTCTCCCCAATGTTTAGGATGCGGACTGGTACCCTCCCATGGCGGACATCAACCACCCCCCGGGCTGTCAAAATGGTGGGCCTACTGTCAGAGTAGACGAGCTCTACCAAGGCCTGGTAATCTCTACCCCTTAGACCAATAGCTGCCCGGCACCATATAATCATTTCAATTTTTGGGGGCATGGCGATTGGGAATGGGTCACTCATCCTAACACTACCAATTTCACCACCAGACAGTTCTACCTGCTGTCTTTTCATCAGGGCTCGGATCTCCCTCTGTAGAACCCGCTGCTGGCTGGAACTGGCGGTTTCCGCAACCTGCTGCAATAAGACAATTATCCCTGCAAGACAATTTTCAATGACATTAGTGCCTAAAGTTATCATAGGATGACTTTCTCGGCGATCAATGTCAACAATAATCAGTCCTTGTGCTGGCAGTTCGACTTTGCCAACCTTTATGGTCACTTCTTTGAACCCCACCTGAGGCACGGGTTGACCATTGCTGGCATAAATGCTCAAGTGTTCGTCTGGACGGCGGATGATGTCTGAGTCAGTCCAGTACCGTTTGAAAAGAATGTAGGGGATGGTGGTTACCTGGGATCCAGTGTCCAGCAACGCGCTCATTGGAAAGCCATCCAGCACGACAGGTAGGACCGGTCGTCCTCCCACATATTTGTCTCGCCAGCTTGATGGGCCTGGTGGTCTTATGCCTGGGGGTTGGCCCTCTGCCCCAGGTTTTGCTCGTTTAAATGACAGTACCTTGCATAATGTCCTGGCTGGTTGCAGCGGCGGCAGATGGGTTGTCCGTCCTGGTCGTAGCGGTCGCTGTTCCTCCCTCTGGATGATGGAATCCTCTTCTGTCGGCGCCACGGGACGTCCTCCGGACTGGAAGCCAGCTGGATCTTTCCTTTGGGAGACACCTGCAAGGACTGTACAGTTTTGGTTAGCACAGCTACACTTTTGGTTAACTCTTGGACCTGATAGTGCAGGTCTGTAGATGGGGCATTGTCCAGAGTCTGCGCATCAGCTCCTACAGACTCCAGGGAAAAGGGTGCCACCTCCTGGTGGTAGGTGATAGCTGGGCGCCGGTGAGCTGTAGCGCCACCTGATGCTGGTTCCCGTAGCACCCGGATGGCCCTGTCCTTAAACTGAGCAAAGTCCAAGTCAGGGTTTTGCATGGCCATTATGCGCAGCTGGGTTCGGTGGGCGCTGGACAGTAAACCCTCAATAAATTGTTCGGTTAACAGTCTGTTTTCATCTCGCACACTGTCAGGGTCTACCTGTTTGACAGCCCTCAGCGCCTCCTGCAGGTTTAAAGCATAGTCCCGTACACTGTCCTGTGCCCATTGTTTGCACCCATAGAACTTCATTTTTATCTCTGCGGTGGTGCGGGTGTCAAAAGTGTCCTTTAGGCCGGCCAGTATCTCCTTTACAGTCCCCTTTTCTCTGGCTGACCAGGATTTTACCTCTCTCTGGGCTGCACCAATCAACTGGCCTATAAGGATGCTCACTTTCTGCTCCTCGGACAGGGGATATACCTTAAACTGGCTGCTTAGTCTCTCTTTGAAGTCACTCAGGGTGTGCGACTCTCCTGAGTACTGGGGTAGCCACGCCGCTCCCGGGATATAGGGAATTGTGAATGGCATCAAAGCGGCGGCGCAGGCTGTGGAAGTTCCCTCCATATCTGGCATCTTCCTCCCCCCTAGTGAACCGTGGCCTACCTTCCTTCTCTTTTCCTCCGTAGGCCGCAGGTCCGCAGGCGATGGTCTCCTTGTAGGACCTGGTGTCGCACGCGTCTGACGTCAGCACTCGCTGGGGCTCCTTCCAGGACCTGGCGTTGCATCAGCACACGGGGCGGGGCTTTAGACTTTGCGCGTTTCCAGTGGTTCTGCCCCTCTTCTTCCCACGTGGCGACCCGAAAATGGCGGACGATGGCGGGAAAACGGCAGCAGATGGCGGGAAAACTTCACGGTATGCGACACAGTCTGTGAAGGCGTGCAGTACCCGGTGGTAGCGGACACGTAATCCTGCCGACTACACTAAAGTTGACGCGTGGGGGGCACCTGAAGCCGGGCCTTGTAGACACTGGGGGTTGTAGTCACCGTGGCGGCGACCCGGTCCGTGATCCAGGGCGGTCAAACCAGGGTAGTCTATGTGTATTTGGTTTAAATAGTCCGACTACGCCACCTGTGGAATGCGGTTATTAGGAACCGCCGCTGCGGGGAAGTCCGCTGAAGCTGGTGGTGTGCGCAGCAGGGTGATGTAACTCCCCACAGGTAGAGTGTAGCTTCAGGGCAGCATGAGTGGATGATGGTGGTGATATTACCTGGATCAGTAATAACAACACAGAGTCTTTGCAGTGCGGTACTGGGGTCTTTACTGGTGGTAATTATATAGGCCCCAACGGGAGTACTTGCTAGGGATGAGGGCCTGGTCAGTCTGGGAGCAATCCTAGAATTCCCATGGCCAGGTGGAGTTGTAGGTCTGCCGTTCTGACTGTACTCTTTTGGCTATCCCGCTTATAGTCGTGTTGTAGCCCACGTCCCTGAGTGTGACGTGCTGTGCTCACCCGTATGGCTGGCGACTCGGATCCCGTGTATTCCTCGCTCCTCTGTGGCGGTACTGGTCCTTTCGTATGGCTGAGCCTCCGGGCTTCAGTTGGCCAGGAGACCTACAATCTCCTGCAGTGCGGTATCTGCTGCTGGGCTTGAAGGGTCCCACAGCCTCGGGCTCCGGTGTCCGGTCCTCTGTATGTACTCTGCCAGGACGAGCTCTGCACAGCTCCAGTCCCTGGCTTCTTGCTCCTCAGTGTCCTATCTGACGCCTCACACTGAACTCACTAAACTTAGACTGACTAACCCCGCCTCCAGATCCAGTTATATAGGGCAGGATCCTCCTCTTTTCTGGTCTGGAGCAGGAGGTGTTGCATGTAGTGTGTTCCCTGACCAGGAAACTCCTGTTTTGCTCCCAGACATAGTATTACTACCACTGTGGCAACCAGACACCCTGGGGTGCCACACTAATGTGGAGGAATGCACCATGGGGGTATCATACTGTGTTTGGGGGGCACTTTTATTGGCATCATACTTCATGGGGGCAATGAAAGAGGGATCTAGGACTTCAGTAGGAGGAAAATTAGAAAAACGAAGTAAAGGCTGGAAAGTTGTGAGATCGGCTCTTCTGTGACACAGACAAATATTTATTTATTTTTTTGGTGGGGGGGTCCAATTAGAGCTTCTGCTATGGGGCCTCATGATTTCTATGTGCTCCCCGAGCCATAATCATCAACATTAACAGAAATAAACACGTGAAATAGATCACTTTGATTGTAATGACATTATGTAATATATGAATTTCATTTTCAGCATTGAAGAACTAAAATAAATAAACTTTTTGATGATATTCTAATTTAGTGAGATGCACCTGTATATATAAGGGGTGTGGGTGCCATCATACTATAAGGGGCTATGGGAGTCATCATGCTATATATAAGGGGCAGTGGGGCCATCATATTATATAAAATGGGGAGTGGGTGCCAGAATACAGTTTATAAGGGGCTGTGGGGCCATCATACAGTATAAAGGGAGCTGTAGGGGCCATAGTATATTGTAAAAGTGGGTGCGGGGGCCATCATACAGTATATATTGGGCTGTGGGGGCCATCATACAGTACTGTATATATGGGGCTGTGAGGGCCATTATACAGGATATAGGGAGTTGTAGGGACCATCATGCCAGTTATAAGGAGTTGTAGAGACCATAATACAGTGCATAGGGAGCTGTGTCGACCATCAGACAATGCATAGGGAGCTGTGGAGACCATCATACAGTGCATAGGGAGCTGTGGGGACCATCATACAGGGCATAGGGAGCTGTGGGGACCATCATACAGAGCATAGGGAGCTGTGGGGACCATCAGATAATGCATAGGGAGCTGTGGAGACCATCATACAGTGCATAGGGAGCTGTGGGGACCATCAGATAATGCATAGGGAGCTGTGGGGACCATCATACAAGGCATAAGGAGCTGTGGGGACCATTATGCAGTGCATAGGGAGCTGTGGGGACCATTATGCAGTGCATAGGAAGTTGTGGGGACCATCATATAGAGCGTAGGGAGCTGTGGGGACCATCATACAGTACATAAGGAGCTGTGGGGACCATCATACAGTGTATAAGGAGCCGTGGGGACCATCATACAGTGTATAAGTAGCCGTGGGGACCATCATACAGTGCATAAGGAGCTGCGGGGACCATCATACAGTGCGTAGAGAGCTGTGGGGACCATCAGACAATGCATAGGGAGCTGTGGAGACCATCATACAGTGCCTAAGGAGCTGTGGGGACCATCATACATTGCATAGGGAGATGTGGGGACCATCATACAGGGCATAGGGAGCTGTGGGACCATTATGCAGTGCATAGGGAGCTGTGGGGACCATCATACCAAGCGTAGGGAGCTGCGGGGACCATCATACAGTACATAAGGAGCCGTGGGGCCCATCATACAGTGTATAAGGAGCCGTGGGGACCATCATTCAGTGCATAAGGAGCTGCAGGGACCATCATACAGTGCGTAGAGAGCTATGAGGACCATCATACAATGCATAGGGAGTTGTGGAGATCATTATACAATGCATAGGGAGCTGTGAAGACCATCATACAGTGCATAGGGCACTGTCGGGACCATCAAACAGAGCGTAGGGAGCTGTGGGGACCATCATACAGTGCATAGGGAGCTGTGGGGTCCATCATACAGTGCATATGGAGCTGTGGGGACCATCATACAGAGTGTAGGGAGCTGTGGGGAGCATGATACAGTGCATATGGAACTGTGGGTACCATCATACAGGGCATAGGGAGCTCTAGGGACCATTATGCAGTGCATAGGGAGCTGTGGCGACCATCATACAGGGTATAGGGAGCTATGGGGATCATCATACAGTGCGTAGGGAGCTGTGGGGATCATCATACAGTGCATAGGGAGCTGTGGGGACCATCATGCAGTGTATAGGGATCTGTGGGGACCATCATACAGTGCATAGGAAGCTGTGGGGACCATCATACAGTGTGTAGTGAGCTGTGGGACTATCATACAATATACAGGGTGCTATGGGGGCACTCAGGGCATCATTTCTTTTAAATGGGTGCATCATCAGAAATTTCTTCTTTCACCACCCCAAAATCATCGTCCATAGACTTGAAGAAGAACTTTGTAGTTGGGTGTAGTTTGACTGTGGCTTTAAGGGGGCATTATTACTTAAAGGGGATACTCAGCAGTATTTGTTGCTTGGAGGGAACACTTCAGATATTGAAACTTTCATAAGAGCATATCTGGCATTATTACTTGCTAGGTAGCACAGTGGGGTCTTTACTACTTTCTATGGGACGGAGGGTAATCATAGTAATGACATAATTTTTGAAGTATTGATGTTCCTATTCCACGTCGGAAGAGCAGGCAGCATGGGGAGGTTGTGCAGGGTGGGAATAGATGGGGACGGTGCTGGAAATGTGAGAAGTCAGATGGTCTTTGTACAGTGTGTTTTTTTATGTAGAGGCAATGGTCATATCATAATACTATGTACTCACTGTGTAGTGTTGATGGTAGAGGGCATTGTGTAGCGGGATTATTATTGCCTTGTATAGAAGTAATTTTGGGAATATTGGTCTTTCAGTTGTGTATTTTAGGTTAGCAACAATGGTGTACTGTAATTATATATGTATAGGTCCTCTTTTAAGTGGCAGGGAGGTTGTATGGGGAAACACCTACTTTGGGGCTTTGGCCCCTGATCTTTTAGGACCCTGGCAACGTCCCGGCATACAAGGGATATCGGGCACAAAGTGTTCTGGCCGTTTCCTTTACAGTATGAAGCATTTTCCACACAGTATCCTTCCTCTGTAATATACTCCAGGACTGGTGAGGCGCACTGTCGCTCCCTATTTCTCCATAACTCGGCCTCAGCACTGCAGTGCTGATCAGCAGGTCTGCTTACTTGTTCTTCGGTTTCGCGCACTATGTCTTCCACTACTGGCGCCCTTGAACCCTTGCACTCGTGACTCCCACTAGTACATCATATTCAGTGCTGCTTTGGGGTCCGTAACTCGGCGTCCAATCCAAGGACCCTTCTCTGTAAGGCCACTCTGTCTCATCGGTCCAAAAAAGTTGGGCGCACTTCATGGCCGCCTCATATAGAATGAATGGAGCAGCATTTTAGCATGCGGACCACCGTTCCAATCTAAAGGGGATGAAGGTTCCTGTAGATTGGAGCTTGTTTTCATTGGACAACCCCTTTAATTTTTCACACACTGTTTCTGCATTTAAGTCTATTTTTTGGTAAATATTCGATGACCTGGTGTAATTTGGGATGTGTTGTTCTTCACCTGAGGTTGTATTGACCTCATTTTATAACTTCTAAGGACCAGACTTTTTTTTAATATATCCTGAATAGAACACAATAGAATTGTATGGAAAACATTATTGTGTTCTTCACAATTCAAGGCAACGTGTCCTTATGAGATCTTTTTCTTGAAGGTATATGGCCCTCAGGTTCTTTATCACCATGCAATCTGAAGAGCCAACTTGGACTAAGAGTGGCCACCACTGGGCATACACCATGGTGCAGCAAGGGCTAGCAATCTGTCCCTCCAATTGTGTGGGTACTTATTGCTTAGGGAATGTCAGTCCAATTCTTCTTTTTAAGAGGGTTCACTGTCTGTGCATCTCTGTGCCCGAAGAATATTAACCTGGTGTTACTGTATTACTGCTGCTCCAAGTGGCAAGCACATGGTTCTCTTAGAGACAGGACCCTTGTTTAACCCCAAGTAGACTTGAATTGGAAAGACCACTGGTCTGGACCAGGACTCTGGTTGTGGACGGTGATGGCGGCATGCACGGTTTCTATGTACGTGTCTGTGTGTAGTCAGAAAAGCATTTCAGTGGTGGCCTAATAACTGCAAGGACCGACGGAGGTGTTGGACAAAGGTAAACGAGTGGCTGTAGAACGGTTGGTAAATGTGGCCACTTCATGGGAATATTGGCCACTGATGGCTGAGGCCTCCCTCCTGGTTTGGTCCTGGAGCCCCCCGGCCACTTGTTGAACATCTTTCCTGTTTTTTACTGTTACACAAGCCCCTGTGTCTCCTGTATTCTGCGGCTGCGTCCCGTTCTTCAGTCTTCTTTCTGTAGCATGGTGTGTACGACGTCCTGGATACGATGTTACTGCTCCATCACAGACTGAACCCCAGAACAATTGTCATGGAATTTGGTACCAGAGTTCTCTCTGTGTATGGAGCCCCCATATTTTGTGATTACTCTTATCATTCTCACTGTGTAAGGTGAAATCCAGGAAAAAAACACACAAAACAATGTATATATATATAATTAATTTTTTTATTGAAATAGCAATAAGCAACATTGTAATGAAAATATTACTGGTCCTTTAAGAAATTAAACTATGGTCACAGTCACTCTCAGATTGGCCCCGGTGGAGACCACAAAACGAGCTGCGGTCTTTGGGGACCACCTGAGAGTCATTGGGACCCAAAGATCCAGAAGAAGGCAAAGAAACCCCCCCAAAAGAATTCAAATTCAGGGGGGAAAAAAATTCCTTCCTGACCCCATTTCTGGCGATCGGATATTTCCCTGGATCTGGTGTATCCTGCTGCATATTGCTGTATATAACATAGGCTTACGTCATGTGAACAATGGCCAAATAACTGTTGGCTGAGAACTCGTCCTGTATGATAAAATCTGCGATGGAGGTTCCTAATACGGCTTCCAACGAAGATGAGACATCATCCAAATGTGTATAAGAAGTAGCGAGTGATAAAGGAGACAATGGCTGGTAGGTAATAAGTCATTACCTGTCTGCCAATATCTTCTTCTGGAAGACTTCAAGATATCATGTATTACATATTACATATTATTCTGAAAGAGCACCATGTAATACCACATGTGTCCTGGAGAGGCCGCTACGTCCAGCAAAACACAGCTGATTGCTGGGGGTGTTCACTGCCAGACCCCCGACTATCAACTGATCGCCTGCAAGTCCTCATTTGGGGACAGGAGTTGTTCACACTTGGCATATTTTGGGATTCATGAGGGGAGGACAGTAGCCGGATATAGACTTTTTCTATAAAGTCAGATTAAAGGGGTTTTCAGGAATGTTTTTATGTAATATATAGGAGGTTCCCAGTCGTAGAGAAAACACACAGAGCTTTACTTTCTCCTGCTGCTCCAGCTCTGGATCT